>NW_027308850.1:0-65655 GCF_047496885.1 Scyliorhinus torazame
ATTCTCAGTGCTCCCCCCCACAGCCAGCACTCTCAGTGCTCCACCCACACAGCCAGCACTGTCAGTGCTCCCACCACACAGCCAGCACTGTCAGTGCTCCCACCACACATTCAGCGCTCCCCCACACAGCCAGCACTGTCTGTGCTCCCCCACACATAAGCACTGTCAGTGCTCCCCACACAGCCAGCACTGTCAGTGCTCCCCACACAGTCAGCATTGTCAGTGCTCCCCCACACAGCCAGCACTGTCAGTGCTCCCCAAACACAGCCAGCACTGTCAGTGCTCCCACCAAACAGCCAGCACTGTCAGTGTTCCCACCACACAGCAAGCACTGTCAGTGCTCCCACCACACAGCCAGCGCTGTCAGTGCTCCCACCAAACAGCCAGCACTGTCAGTGCTCCCCCACACAGCCAGCACTGTCAGTGCTCCCCACAAACAGCCAGCACTGTCTGTGCTCCCCACACATAGCCAGCACTGTCTGTGCTCCCACCAAACAGCCAGCACTGTCAGTGCTCCCCCCACACAGCCAGCACTGCCAGTGCTCCCCCACACAGCCAGCACTGTCAGCACTGTTCCCACACACCCAACATTGTCTGTACTCCCCCCACACAGCCAGCACTGTCAGTGCTCCCACCACACAGCCAGCACTGTCAGTGCTCTCCCCACACAGCCAGCACTGTCAGTGCTCTCCCCACACTGACAGCACTGACAGTGCTCCCCCACACAGCCAGCACTGTCAGTGCTCCCCACACACAGACAGCACTATCAGTGCTCCCCCACACAGCCAACACTATCAGTGCCCTCCCCCACACAGACAGCACTGTCAGAGCTCCCCCAAACAGCCAGAACAGTCAGTGCTCCCCTACACAGCCAGAAATGTCAGTGCTCCCACCACACAGCCAGCACTGTCAGTGCTCCCACCACACAGCCAGCACTGTCAGTGCTCCCACCACACAGCCAGCACTGTCAGTGCTCCCCCACACAGCCAGCATTGTCAGTGCTCCCACCACACAGCAAGCACTGTCAGTGCTCCCACCACACAGCCAGCGCTGTCAGTGCACCCCCCACACAGCCAGCACTGTCTGTGCACCCCACACACAGCCAGCACTATCAGTGCTCCCACCAAACAGTCAGCACTGTCAGTGCTCCCCCCACACAGCCAGCACTGCCAGTGCTCCCCACACAGCCAACACTGTCAGTGCTCCCACCACACAGCCAGCACTGTCAGTGCTCCCACCCACACAGCCAGCACTGTCAGTGCTCGCACCACACAGCCAGCACTGTCAGTGCTCGCACCACACAGCCAGCACTGTCAGTGCACCCCCCACACAGCCAGCACTGTCAGTGCTCCCCCCACACAGCCAGCACTGTCAGTGCTCCCCCCACACAGCCAGCACTGTCAGTGCTCCCCCCACACAGCCAGCACTGTCAGTGCTCCCCCCACACAGCCAGCACTGTCAGAGATCCCATCACACAGCCAGCACTGTCAGTGCTCCCACCACACAGCCAGCACTGTCAGTGCTCCCCCCACAGCCCGCACTGTCAGTGCTCCCCCACACAGCCAGCACTGTCAGTGCTCCACCCCCACACACCCAACATTGTCTGTACTCCCCCCACACAGCCAGCACTGTCAGTGCTCCCACCACACAGCCAGCACTGTCAGTGCTCTCCCCACACAGCCAGCACTGTCAGTGCTCCCCCCACACAGCCAGCACTGTCAGTGCTCCCACCACACAGCCAGCACTATCAGTGCTCCCCCACACACAGACAGCCCTATCAGTGCTCCCCCACACAGCCAACACTATCAGTGCCCTCCCCCACACAGACAGCACTGTCAGTGCTCCCACCACACAGCCAGCACTGTCAGTGCTCCCCCACACAGCCAGCATTGTCAGTGCTCCCCACACACAGCCAGCACTGTCAGTGAACCCACCAAACAGCCAGCACTGTCAGTGCTCCCCCACACAGCCAGCACTGTCAGTGCTCTCCCCACACAGCCAGCACTGTCAGTGCTCTCCCCACACTGACAGCACTGACAGTGCTCCCCCACACAGCCAGCACTGTCAGTGCTCCCCACACACAGACAGCACTATCAGTGCTCCCCCACACAGCCAACACTATCAGTGCCCTCCCCCACACAGACAGCACTGTCAGAGCTCCCCCAAACAGCCAGAACAGTCAGTGCTCCCCTACACAGCCAGAAATGTCAGTGCTCCCACCACACAGCCAGCACTGTCAGTGCTCCCACCACACAGCCAGCACTGTCAGTGCTCCCACCACACAGCCAGCACTGTCAGTGCTCCCCCACACAGCCAGCATTGTCAGTGCTCCCACCACACAGCAAGCACTGTCAGTGCTCCCACCACACAGCCAGCGCTGTCAGTGCACCCCCCACACAGCCAGCACTGTCTGTGCACCCCACACACAGCCAGCACTATCAGTGCTCCCACCAAACAGTCAGCACTGTCAGTGCTCCCCCCACACAGCCAGCACTGCCAGTGCTCCCCACACAGCCAACACTGTCAGTGCTCCCACCACACAGCCAGCACTGTCAGTGCTCCCACCCACACAGCCAGCACTGTCAGTGCTCGCACCACACAGCCAGCACTGTCAGTGCTCGCACCACACAGCCAGCACTGTCAGTGCACCCCCCACACAGCCAGCACTGTCAGTGCTCCCCCCACACAGCCAGCACTGTCAGTGCTCCCCCCACACAGCCAGCACTGTCAGTGCTCCCCCCACACAGCCAGCACTGTCAGTGCTCCCCCCACACAGCCAGCACTGTCAGAGATCCCATCACACAGCCAGCACTGTCAGTGCTCCCACCACACAGCCAGCACTGTCAGTGCTCCCCCCACAGCCCGCACTGTCAGTGCTCCCCCACACAGCCAGCACTGTCAGTGCTCCACCCCCACACACCCAACATTGTCTGTACTCCCCCCACACAGCCAGCACTGTCAGTGCTCCCACCACACAGCCAGCACTGTCAGTGCTCTCCCCACACAGCCAGCACTGTCA
This sequence comes from Scyliorhinus torazame, assembly GCF_047496885.1. NCBI lineage: Eukaryota > Metazoa > Chordata > Chondrichthyes > Carcharhiniformes > Scyliorhinidae > Scyliorhinus > Scyliorhinus torazame. The sequence goes on from NW_027308850.1 coordinate 3,020, forward strand.
GTGCTCCCCCCACACAGCCAGCACTGTCAGTGCTCCCACCACACAGCCAGCACTATCAGTGCTCCCCCACACACAGACAGCCCTATCAGTGCTCCCCACACAGCCAACACTATCAGTGCCCTCCCCCACACAGACAGCACTGTCAGTGCTCCCACCACACAGCCAGCACTGTCAGTGCTCCCCCACACAGCCAGCATTGTCAGTGCTCCCCACACACAGCCAGCACTGTCAGTGAACCCACCAAACAGCCAGCACTGTCAGTGCTCCCACCACACAGCAAGCACTGTCAGTGCTCCCACCACACAGCCAGCGCTGTCAGTGCAACCCCCACACAGCCAGCACTGTCTGTGCACCCCACACACAGCCAGCACTATCAGTGCTCCCACCAAACAGTCAGCACTGTCAGTGCTCCCCCCACACAGCCAGCACTGCCAGTGCTCCCCACACAGCCAACACTGTCAGTGCTCCCACCACACAGCCAGCATTGTCAGTGCTCCCCACACACAGCCAGCACTGTCAGTGCTCGCACCACACAGCCAGCACTGTCAGTGCTCGCACCACACAGCCAGCACTGTCAGTGCACCCCCCACACAGCCAGCACTGTCAGTGCTCCCCCCACACAGCCAGCACTGTCAGTGCTCCCCCCACACAGCCAGCACTGTCAGTGCTCCCCCCACACAGCCAGCACTGTCAGTGCTCCCCCCACACAGCCAGCACTGTCAGAGATCCCATCACACAGCCAGCACTGTCAGTGCTCCCACCACACAGCCAGCACTGTCAGTGCTCCCCCCACAGCCCGCACTGTCAGTGCTCCCCCACACAGCCAGCACTGTCAGTGCTCCACCCCCACACAGCCAGCACTGTCAGTGCTCCCCCACACAGCAAGCACTGTCAGTGCTCCACCCCCACACAGCCAGCACTGTCAGTGCTCCCCCACACAGCCAGCACTGTCAGTGCTCCACCCCCACGCAGCCAGCACTGTCAGTGCTCCCCCAAACAGCCAGCAGTGTCAGTGCTCCACCCACACAGCCAGCACTGTCAGTGCTCCCCCACACAGCCAGCACTGTCAGTGCTCCCACCACACAGCCAGCACTGCCAGTGCTCCCACCACACAGCCAGCACTGTCAGTGCTCCACCACACAGACAGCACTGTCAGTGCTCCACCACACAGCCAGCACTGTCAGTGCTCCCACCACACAGCCAGCACTGTCAGTGCTCCCCCACACAGCCAGCACTGTCAGTGCGCCCCCACACAGCCAGCACTGTCAGTGCTCCCCCACACAGAGACAGCACTATCAGTGCTCCCCCACGCAGCCAACACTATCAGTGCCCTCCCCCACACAGGCAGCACTGTCAGAGCTTCCCCACACAGCCAGAACAGTCAGTGCTCCCCTACACAGCCAGAACTGTTAGTGCTCCCACCACACAGCCAGCACTGTCAGTGCTCCCACCACACAGCCAGCACTGTCAGTGCTCCCCCACACAGCCAACATTGTCAGTGCTCCCCCACACAGCCAGCACTGTCAGTGCTCCCCAAACACAGCCAGCACTGTCAGTGCTCCCACCAAACAGCCAGCACTGTCAGTGCTCCCACCACACAGCCAGCACTGTCAGTGCTCCCACCACACAGCCAGCGCTGTCAGTGCTCCCACCAAACAGCCAGCACTGTCAGTGCTCCCCCCACACAGCCAGCACTGTCAGTGCTCCCCACACACAGCCAGCACTGTCTGTGCTCCCCACACACAGCCAGCACTGTCAGTGCTCCCACCAAACAGCCAGCACTGTCAGTGCTCCCCCCACACAGCCAGCACTGCCAGTGGTCCCCCACACAGCCAACACTGTCTGTACTCCCCCCACACAGCAAGTACTGTCAGTGCTCCCCCACACAGCCAGCACTGTCAGTGCTCCCACCACACAGCCACCAATGCCAGTGCTCCCACCACACAGCCATCACTGTCAGTGCTCCCACCACACAGCCAGCACTGACAGTGCTCCGCCCACACAGCCAGCACTGACAGTGCTCCGCCCACACAGCCAGCACTGTCAGTGCTCCCCCACACAGCCAGAACTGTCAGTGCTCCCACCATACAGCCAGCACTGTCAGTGCTACCACCACACAGCCACCAATGTCAGTGCTCCCACCACACAGCCATCACTGTCAGTGCTCCCACCACACAGCCAGCACTGACAGTGCTCCGCCCACGCAGCCAACACTATCAGTGCCCACCCCCACACAGACAGCACTGTCAGAGCTCCCCCACACAGCCAGGACAGTCAGTGCTCCCCTACACAGCCAGAACTGTCAGTGCTCCCACAACACAGCCAGCACTGTCAGTGCTCGCACCACACAGCCAGCGCTGTCTGTGCAGCCCCCACACAGCCAGCACTGTCTGTGATCCCCAGACACAGCCAGCACTGTCAGTTCTCCCACCAAACAGCCAGCACTGTCAGTTCTCCCACCACACAGCCAGCGCTGTCTGTGCAGCCCCCACACAGCCAGCACTGTCTGTGATCCCCAGACACAGCCAGCACTGTCAGTTCTCCCACCAAACAGCCAGCACTGTCAGTTCTCCCCCCACACAGCCATCACTGCCAGTGCTCCCCCACACAGCCAACACTGTCAGTACTCCCCCCACACAGCAAGTACTGTCAGTGCTCCCCCACACAGCCAGCACTGTCAGTGCTCCCAACACACAGCCACCAATGTCAGTGCTCCCACCACACAGCCATCACTGTCAGTGCTCCCACCACACAGCCAGCACTGGCAGTGCTCCCACCACACAGCCGGCACTGTCAGTGCTCCCACCACACAGCCGGCACTGTCAGTGCTCCCACCACACAGCCAGCACTGTCAGGGCTCCCACAGCACAGCCAGCACTGTCAGTGCTCCCACCACACAGCCAGCACTGTCAGTGCTCCCACCACACAGCCAGCACTGGCAGTGCTCCCCACACACAGCCAGCACTGTCAGTGCTCCCACCACGCAGCCAGCACTGTCAGTGCTCCCACCACACAGCCAGCACTCTGAGTGCTCCCCCCCCCCCCCCCACAGCCAGCACTCTCAGTGCTCCACCCACACAGCAATCACTGTCAGTGCTCCCACCACACAGCCAGCACTGTCGGTGCTCCCACCACACAGTCAGCGCTGTCAGTGCTCCCCCACACAGCCAGCACTGTCTGTGCTCCCCCACACAGCCAGCACTGTCAGTGCTCCCCACACAGCCAGCACTGTCAGTGCTCCCCCACGCAGCCAACACTATCAGTGCCCTCCCCCACACAGGCAGCACTGTCAGAGCTTCCCCACACAGCCAGAACAGTCAGTGCTCCCCTACACAGCCAGAACTGTTAGTGCTCCCACCACACAGCCAGCACTGTCAGTGCTCCCACCACACAGCCAGCACTGTCAGTGCTCCCCCACACAGCCAACATTGTCAGTGCTCCCCCACACAGCCAGCACTGTCAGTGCTCCCCAAACACAGCCAGCACTGTCAGTGCTCCCACCAAACAGCCAGCACTGTCAGTGCTCCCACCACACAGCCAGCACTGTCAGTGCTCCCACCACACAGCCAGCGCTGTCAGTGCTCCCACCAAACAGCCAGCACTGTCAGTGCTCCCCCCACACAGCCAGCACTGTCAGTGCTCCCCACACACAGCCAGCACTGTCTGTGCTCCCCACACACAGCCAGCACTGTCAGTGCTCCCACCAAACAGCCAGCACTGTCAGTGCTCCCCCCACACAGCCAGCACTGCCAGTGGTCCCCCACACAGCCAACACTGTCTGTACTCCCCCCACACAGCAAGTACTGTCAGTGCTCCCCCACACAGCCAGCACTGTCAGTGCTCCCACCACACAGCCACCAATGCCAGTGCTCCCACCACACAGCCATCACTGTCAGTGCTCCCACCACACAGCCAGCACTGACAGTGCTCCGCCCACACAGCCAGCACTGTCAGTGCTCCCCCACACAGCCAGAACTGTCAGTGCTCCCACCATACAGCCAGCACTGTCAGTGCTACCACCACACAGCCACCAATGTCAGTGCTCCCACCACACAGCCATCACTGTCAGTGCTCCCACCACACAGCCAGCACTGACAGTGCTCCGCCCACGCAGCCAACACTATCAGTGCCCACCCCCACACAGACAGCACTGTCAGAGCTCCCCCACACAGCCAGGACAGTCAGTGCTCCCCTACACAGCCAGAACTGTCAGTGCTCCCACAACACAGCCAGCACTGTCAGTGCTCGCACCAAACAGCCAGCACTGTCAGTGCTCCCACCACACAGCCAGCGCTGTCTGTGCAGCCCCCACACAGCCAGCACTGTCTGTGATCCCCAGACACAGCCAGCACTGTCAGTTCTCCCACCAAACAGCCAGCACTGTCAGTTCTCCCCCCACACAGCCATCACTGCCAGTGCTCCCCCACACAGCCAACACTGTCAGTACTCCCCCCACACAGCAAGTACTGTCAGTGCTCCCCCACACAGCCAGCACTGTCAGTGCTCCCAACACACAGCCACCAATGTCAGTGCTCCCACCACACAGCCATCACTGTCAGTGCTCCCACCACACAGCCAGCACTGGCAGTGCTCCCACCACACAGCCGGCACTGTCAGTGCTCCCACCACACAGCCGGCACTGTCAGTGCTCCCACCACACAGCCAGCACTGTCAGGGCTCCCACAGCACAGCCAGCACTGTCAGTGCTCCCACCACACAGCCAGCACTGTCAGTGCTCCCACCACACAGCCAGCACTGGCAGTGCTCCCCACACACAGCCAGCACTGTCAGTGCTCCCACCACGCAGCCAGCACTGTCAGTGCTCCCACCACACAGCCAGCACTCTGAGTGCTCCCCCCCCCCCCCCCACAGCCAGCACTCTCAGTGCTCCACCCACACAGCAATCACTGTCAGTGCTCCCACCACACAGCCAGCACTGTCGGTGCTCCCACCACACAGTCAGCGCTGTCAGTGCTCCCCCACACAGCCAGCACTGTCTGTGCTCCCCCACACAGCCAGCACTGTCAGTGCTCCCCACACAGCCAGCACTGTCAGTGCTCCCACACACAGCCAGCATTGTCAGTGCTCCCCCACACAGCCAGCACTGTCAGTGCTCCCCAAACACAGCCAGCACTGTCAGTGCTCCCACCAAACAGCCAGCACTGTCAGTGCTCCCACCACACAGCAAGCACTGTCAGTGCTCCCACCACACAGCCAGCGCTGTCAGTGCTCCCACCAAACAGCCAGCACTGTCAGTGCTCCCCCCACACAGCCAGCACTGTCAGTGCTCCGCACACACAGCCAGCACTGTCTGTGCTCCCCACACACAGCCAGCACTGTCAGTGCTCCCACCAAACAGCCAGCACTGTCAGTGCTCCCCCACACAGCCAGCACTGCCAGTGGTCCCCCACACAGCCAACACTGTCTGTACTCCCCCCACACAGCCAGTACTGTCAGTGCTCCCCCACACAGCCAGCACTGTCAGTGCTCCCACCACAATCCACCAATGTCAGTGCTCCCACCACACAGCCATCACTGTCAGTGCTCCCACCACACAGCCAGCACTGACAGTGCTCCGCCCACACAGCCAGCACTGACAGTGCTCCGCCCACACAGCCAGCACTGTCAGTGCTCCCCACACAGCCAGAACTGTCAGTGCTCCCACCACACAGCCAGCACTGTCAGTGCTCCCACCACACAGCCACCAATGTCAGTGCTCCCACCACACAGCCATCACTGACAGTGCTCCCACCACACAGCTAGCACTGACAGTGCTCCGCCCACGCAGCCAACACTGTCAGTGCCCTCCCCCACACAGCCAGAACAGTCAGTGCTCCCCTACACAGCCAGAACTGTCAGTGCTCCCACCACACAGCCAGCACTGTCAGTGCTCCCACCAAACAGCCAGCACTGTCAGTGCTCCCACCACACAGCAAGCACTGTCAGTGCTCCCACCACACAGCCATCGCTGTCTGTGCACCCCCCACACAGCCAGCACTGTCTGTGCTCCCCACACACAGCCAGCACTGTCAGTGCTCCCACTAAACAGCCAGCACTGTCAGTTCTCCCCCCACACAGCCAGCACTGCCAGTGCTCCCCCACACAGCCAACACTGTCAGTACTCCCCCCACACAGCCAGTACTGTCAGTGCTCCCCCACACAGCCAGCACTGTCAGTGCTCCCAGCACACAGCCACCAATGTCAGTGCTCCCACCACACAGCCATCACTGTCAGTGCTCCCACCACACAGCCAGCACTGACAGTGCTCCGCCCACACAGCCAGCACTGTTAGTGCTCCCAGCACACAGCCAGCACTGTCAGTGCTCGCACAACACAGCCAGCACTGTCAGTGCTCCCACCACACAGCCGGCACTGTCAGTGCTCCCCCACACAGCCAGCACTGTCAGGGCTCCCACCGCACAGCCAGCACTGTCAGTGCTCCCACCACACAGCCAGCACTGTCAGTGCTCCCACCACACAGCCAGCACTGGCAGTGCTCCCACACACAGCCAGCACTGTCAGTGCTCCCACCACGCAGCCAGCACTGTCAGTGCTCCCACCACACAACCAGCACTCTCAGTGCTCCCCCCTCCACAGCCAGCACTCTCAGTGCTCCACCCACACAGTCAGCGCTGTCAGTGCTCCCCACACAGCCAGCACTGTCTGTGCTCCCCCACACAGCCAGCACTGTCAGTGCTCCCCACACAGCCAGCACTGTCGGTGCTCCCACCACACAGTCAGCGCTGTCAGTGCTCCCCACACAGCCAGCACTGTCTGTGCTTCCCCACACAGCCAGCACTGTCAGTGCTCCCCACACAGCCAGCACTGTCAGTGCTCCCCCACACAGCCAGCACTGTCAGTGCTCCCACACAGCCAGCACTGTCAGTGCTCCCCACACACATCCAGCACTGTCAGTGCTCCCACCACACAGCCAGCACTGTCATTGCTCCCACCACACAGCCAGCACTGTCAGTGCTCCCACAACACAGCCAGCATTGTCAGTGCTCCCCCACAGAGACAGCACTGTCAGTGCTCTACCCACACAGCCAGCACTGCCAGTGCTCCCACACATCCAGCACTGTCAGTGCTCAGCCCACACAGCCAGCACTGTCAGTGCTCCCACCACACAGCCAGCACTGTCAGTGCTCCCACCACACAGCCAGCACTGTCAGTGCTCCCCCACACAGCCAGCACTGTCAGTGCTCCCCCATAAAGACAGCACTGTCAGTGCTCCCACCACACAGCCAGCACTGTCAGTGCTCCCACCACACAGCCAGCACTGTCAGTACTCCCACCACACAGCCAGCACTGTCAGTGCTTCCCCCCACACAGCCAGCACTGTCAGTACTTCCCCCCACACAGCAAGCACTGTCAGTGCTCCCACCAAACAGCCAGTACTGTCAGTTCTCTCATCACACAGCCAGCACTGTCAGTGCTGCCCCACGCAGACTGCACTGTCAGTGCTCCCCCCACACAGCCAGCACTGTCAGTGCTCCCCACACAGACAGCACTGTCAGTGCTCCCCCCAAACAGCCAGCACTGTCAGTGCTCCCACCACCCAGCCAGCACTGTCAGTGCTTCCCCCACACAGCCAGCACTGACAGTGCTCCGCCCACGCAGCCAACACTATCAGTGCTCCCACCACACAGACAGCACTGTCAGAGCTCCCCCCACACAGCTAGCACTGTCAGTGCTCCCACCACCCAGCCAGCACTGTCAGTGCTTCCCCCACACAGCCAGCACTGACAGTGCTCCGCCCACGCAGCCAACACTATCAGTGCTCCCACCACACAGACAGCACTGTCAGAGCTCCCCCACACAGCGAGAACAGTCAGTGCTCCCCTACACAGCCAGAACTGTCAGTGCTCCCACCACACAGCCAGCACTGTCAGTGCTCCCACCAAACAGCCAGCACTGTCAGTGCCCCCACCACACAGCCAGCACTGTCAGTGCTCCCACCACACAGCCAGCACTGTCACTGCTCCCACCACACAGCCAGCACTGTCAGTGCTCCCCACACACAGCCAGCACTGTCTGTGCACCCCCCACACAGCCAGCACTGTCTGTGCTCCCCACACACAGCCAGCACTGTCAGTGCTCCCACCAAACAGCCAGCACTGTCAGTTCTCCCCCCACACAGCCAGCACTGCCAGTGCTCCCCACACAGCCAACACTGTCAGTACTCCCCCCACACAGCAAGTACTGTCAGTGCTCCCCCACACAGCCAGCACTGTCAGTGCTCCCAACAAACAGCCACCAATGTCAGTGCTCCCACCACACAGCCATCACTGTCAGTGCTCCCACCACACAGCCAGCACTGACAGTGCTCCGCCCACACAGCCAGCACTGTTAGTGCTCCCAGCACACAGCCAGCACTGTCAGTGCTCCCCCCACACAGCCAGCACTGTCAGTGCTCGCACAACACAGCCAGCACTGTCAGTGCTCCCACCACACAGCCGGCACTGTCAGTGCTCCCCCACACAGCCAGCACTGTCAGGGCTCCCACCGCACAGCCAGCACTGTCAGTGCTCCCACCACACAGCCAGCACTGGCAGTGCTCCCCACACACAGCCAGCACTGTCAGTGCTCCCACCACGCAGCCAGCACTGTCAGTGCTCCCACCACACAGCCAGCACTCTCAGTGCTCCCCCCCCACAGCCAGCACTCTCAGTGCTCCACCCACACAGCCATCACTGTCAGTGCTCCCACCACACAGCCAGCACTGTCAGTGCTCCCACCACACAGTCAGCGCTGTCAGTGCTCCCGCACACAGCCAGCACTGTCTGTGCTCCCCCACACAGCCAGCACTGTCAGTGCTCCCCACACAGTCAGCACTGTCAGTGCTCCCCCACACAGCCAGCATTGTCAGTGCTCCCCCACACAGCCAGCACTGTCAGTGCTCCCCAAACACAGCCAGCACTGTCAGTGCTCCCACCAAACAGCCAGCACTGTCAGTGCTCCCACCACACAGCAAGCACTGTCAGTGCTCCCACCACACAGCCAGCGCTGTCAGTGCTCCCACCAATCAGCCAGCACTGTCAGTGCTCCCCCCACACAGCCAGCACTGTCAGTGCTCCCCACACACAGCCAGCACTGTCTGTGCTCCCCACACACAGCCAGCACTGTCAGTGCTCCCACCAAACAGCCAGCACTGTCAGTGCTCCCCCCACACAGCCAGCACTGCCTATGGCCCCCCACACAGCTAACACTGTCTGTACTCCCCCCACACAGCCAGTACTGTCAGTGCTCCCCCACACAGCCAGCACTGTCAGTGCTCCCACCACACAGCCACCAATGTCAGTGCTCCCACCACACAGCCATCACTGTCAGTGCTCCCACCACACAGCCAGCACTGACAGTGCTCCGCCCACACAGCCAGCACTGACAGTGCTCCGCCCACACAGCCAGCACTGTCAGTGCTCCCCCACACAGCCAGAACTGTCAGTGCTCCCACCACACAGCCAGCACTGTCAGTGCTCCCACCACACAGCCACCAATGTCAGTGCTCCCACCACACAGCCATCACTGTCAGTGCTCCCACCACACAGCCAGCACTGACAGTGCTCCGCCCACGCAGCCAACACTATCAGTGCTCCCCCACACAGACAGCACTGTCAGAGCTCCCCCACACAGCCAGAACAGTCAGTGCTCCCCTACACAGCCAGAACTGTCAGTGCTCCCACCACACAGCCAGCACTGTCAGTGCTCCCACCAAACAGCCAGCACTGTCAGTGTTCCCACCACACAGCAAGCACTGTCAGTGCTCCCACCACACAGCCAGCGCTGTCAGTGCTCCCACCAAACAGCCAGCACTGTCAGTGCTCCCCCCACACAGCCAGCACTGTCAGTGCTCCCCACAAACAGCCAGCACTGTCTGTGCTCCCCACACACAGCCAGCACTGTCTGTGCTCCCACCAAACAGCCAGCACTGTCAGTGCTCCCCCCACACAGCCAGCACTGCCAGTGCTCCCCCACACAGCCAGCACCGTCAGTGCTCCCACCACACAGCCAGCACTCTCAGTGCTCCCCCCCACAGCCAGCACTCTCAGTGCTCCACCCACACAGCCAGCACTGTCAGTGCTCCCACCACACAGCCAGCACTGTCAGTGCTCCCACCACACAGTCAGCGCTCCCCCAGACAGCCAGCACTGTCTGTGCTCCCCCACACATAAGCACTGTCAGTGCTCCCCACACAGCCAGCACTGTCAGTGCTCCCCACACAGTCAGCATTGTCAGTGCTCCCCCACACAGCCAGCACTGTCAGTGCTCCCCAAACACAGCCAGCACTGTCAGTGCTCCCACCAAACAGCCAGCACTGTCAGTGTTCCCACCACACAGCAAGCACTGTCAGTGCTCCCACCACACAGCCAGCGCTGTCAGTGCTCCCACCAAACAGCCAGCACTGTCAGTGCTCCCCCACACAGCCAGCACTGTCAGTGCTCCCCACAAACAGCCAGCACTGTCTGTGCTCCCCACACATAGCCAGCACTGTCTGTGCTCCCACCAAACAGCCAGCACTGTCAGTGCTCCCCCCACACAGCCAGCACTGCCAGTGCTCCCCCACACAGCCAGCACTGTCAGCACTGTTCCCACACACCCAACATTGTCTGTACTCCCCCCACACAGCCAGCACTGTCAGTGCTCCCACCACACAGCCAGCACTGTCAGTGCTCTCCCCACACAGCCAGCACTGTCAGTGCTCTCCCCACACTGACTGCACTGACAGTGCTCCCCCACACAGCCAGCACTGTCAGTGCTCCCCACACACAGACAGCACTATCAGTGCTCCCCCACACAGCCAACACTATCAGTGCCCTCCCCCACACAGACAGCACTGTCAGAGCTCCCCCAAACAGCCAGAACAGTCAGTGCTCCCCTACACAGCCAGAAATGTCAGTGCTCCCACCACACAGCCAGCACTGTCAGTGCTCCCACCACACAGCCAGCACTGTCAGTGCTCCCCCACACAGCCAGCATTGTCAGTGCTCCCACCACACAGCAAGCACTGTCAGTGCTCCCACCACACAGCCAGCGCTGTCAGTGCACCCCCCACACAGCCAGCACTGTCTGTGCACCCCACACACAGCCAGCACTATCAGTGCTCCCACCAAACAGTCAGCACTGTCAGTGCTCCCCCCACACAGCCAGCACTGCCAGTGCTCCCCACACAGCCAACACTGTCAGTGCTCCCACCACACAGCCAGCACTGTCAGTGCTCCCACCCACACAGCCAGCACTGTCAGTGCTCGCACCACACAGCCAGCACTGTCAGTGCTCGCACCACACAGCCAGCACTGTCAGTGCACCCCCCACACAGCCAGCACTGTCAGTGCTCCCCCCACACAGCCAGCATTGTCAGTGCTCCCCCCACACAGCCAGCACTGTCAGTGCTCCCCCCACACAGCCAGCACTGTCAGTGCTCCCCCCACACAGCCAGCACTGTCAGAGATCCCATCACACAGCCAGCACTGTCAGTGCTCCCACCACACAGCCAGCACTGTCAGTGCTCCCCCCACAGCCCGCACTGTCAGTGCTCCCCCACACAGCCAGCACTGTCAGTGCTCCACCCCCACACACCCAACATTGTCTGTACTCCCCCCACACAGCCAGCACTGTCAGTGCTCCCACGACACAGCCAGCACTGTCACTGCTCTCCCCACACAGCCAGCACTGTCAGTGCTCTCCCCACACTGACAGCACTGACAGTGCTCCCCCACACAGCCAGCACTATCAGTGCTCCCCCACACACAGACAGCCCTATCAGTGCTCCCCCACACAGCCAACACTATCAGTGCCCTCCCCCACACAGACAGCACTGTCAGTGCTCCCACCACACAGCCAGCACTGTCAGTGCTCCCCTACACAGCCAGCACTGTCGGTGCTCCCACCACACAGTCAGCACTGTCAGTGCTCCCCCCACACAGCCAGCACTGCCAGTGCTCCCCACACAGCCAACACTGTCAGTGCTCCCACCACACAGCCAGCATTGTCAGTGCTCCCCACACACAGCCAGCACTGTCAGTGCTCGCACCACACAGCCAGCACTGTCAGTGCTCGCACCACACAGCCAGCACTGTCAGTGCACCCCCCACACAGCCAGCACTGTCAGTGCTCCCCCCACACAGCCAGCACTGTCAGTGCTCCCCCCACACAGCCAGCACTGTCAGTGCTCCCCCCACACAGCCAGCACTGTCAGTGCTCCCCCCACACAGCCAGCACTGTCAGAGATCCCATCACACAGCCAGCACTGTCAGTGCTCCCACCACACAGCCAGCACTGTCAGTGCTCCCCCCACAGCCCGCACTGTCAGTGCTCCCCCACACAGCCAGCACTGTCAGTGCTCCACTCCCACACAGCCAGCACTGTCAGTGCTCCCCCACACAGCAAGCACTGTCAGTGCTCCACCCCCACACAGTCAGCACTGTCAGTGCTCCCCCACACAGCCAGCACTGTCAGTGCTCCACCCCCTCGCAGCCAGCACTGTCAGTGCTCCCCCAAACAGCCAGCAGTGTCAGTGCTCCACCCACACAGCCAGCACTGTCAGTGCTCCCCCACACAGCCAGCACTGTCAGTGCTCCCACCACACAGCCAGCACTGCCAGTGCTCCCACCACACAGCCAGCACTGTCAGTGCTCCACCACACAGACAGCACTGTCAGTGCTCCACCACACAGCCAGCACTGCCAGTGCTCCCACCACACAGACAGCACTGTCAGTGCTCCACCACACAGCCAGCACTGCCAGTGCTCCCACCACACAGCCAGCACTGTCAGTGCTCCCCCCACACAGCCAGCACTTTCAGTGCTCCCACCACACAGCCAGCACTGTCAGTGCTCCCACCACACAGCCAGCACTGTCAGTGCTCCCCCACACAGCCAGCACTGTCAGTGCGCCCCCACACAGCCAGCACTGTCAGTGCTCCCCCACACAGAGACAGCACTATCAGTGCTCCCCCACGCAGCCAACACTATCAGTGCCCTCCCCCACACAGGCAGCACTGTCAGAGCTTCCCCACACAGCCAGAACAGTCAGTGCTCCCCTACACAGCCAGAACTGTTAGTGCTCCCACCACACAGCCAGCACTGTCAGTGCTCCCACCACACAGCCAGCACTGTCAGTGCTCCCCCACACAGCCAACATTGTCAGTGCTCCCCCACACAGCCAGCACTGTCAGTGCTCCCCAAACACAGCCAGCACTGTCAGTGCTCCCACCAAACAGCCAGCACTGTCAGTGCTCCCACCACACAGCCAGCACTGTCAGTGCTCCCACCACACAGCCAGCGTTGTCAGTGCTCCCACCAAACAGCCAGCACTGTCAGTGCTCCCCCCACACAGCCAGCACTGTCAGTGCTCCCCACACACAGCCAGCACTGTCTGTGCTCCCCACACACAGCCAGCACTGTCAGTGCTCCCACCAAACAGCCAGCACTGTCAGTGCTCCCCCCACACAGCCAGCACTGCCAGTGGTCCCCCACACAGCCAACACTGTCTGTACTCCCCCCACACAGCAAGTACTGTCAGTGCTCCCCCACACAGCCAGCACTGTCAGTGCTCCCACCACACAGCCACCAATGCCAGTGCTCCCACCACACAGCCATCACTGTCAGTGCTCCCACCACACAGCCAGCACTGACAGTGCTCCGCCCACACAGCCAGCACTGACAGTGCTCCGCCCACACAGCCAGCACTGTCAGTGCTCCCCCACACAGCCAGAACTGTCAGTGCTCCCACCATACAGCCAGCACTGTCAGTGCTACCACCACACAGCCACCAATGTCAGTGCTCCCACCACACAGCCATCACTGTCAATGCTCCCACCACACAGCCAGCACTGACAGTGCTCCGCCCACGCAGCCAACACTATCAGTGCCCACCCCCACACAGACAGCACTGTCAGAGCTCCCCCACACAGCCAGGACAGTCAGTGCTCCCCTACACAGCCAGAACTGTCAGTGCTCCCACAACACAGCCAGCACTGTCAGTGCTCGCACCAAACAGCCAGCACTGTCAGTGCTCCCACCACACAGCCAGCGCTGTCTGTGCAGCCCCCACACAGCCAGCACTGTCTGTGATCCCCAGACACAGCCAGCACTGTCAGTTCTCCCACCAAACAGCCAGCACTGTCAGTTCTCCCCCCACACAGCCATCACTGCCAGTGCTCCCCCACACAGCCAACACTGTCAGTACTCCCCCCACACAGCAAGTACTGTCAGTGCTCCCCCACACAGCCAGCACTGTCAGTGCTCCCAACACACAGCCACCAATGTCAGTGCTCCCACCACACAGCCATCACTGTCAGTGCTCCCACCACACAGCCAGCACTGGCAGTGCTCCCACCACACAGCCGGCACTGTCAGTGCTCCCACCACACAGCCGGCACTGTCAGTGCTCCCACCACACAGCCAGCACTGTCAGGGCTCCCACAGCACAGCCAGCACTGTCAGTGCTCCCACCACACAGCCAGCACTGTCAGTGCTCCCACCACACAGCCAGCACTGGCAGTGCTCCCCACACACAGCCAGCACTGTCAGTGCTCTCACCACGCAGCCAGCACTGTCAGTGCTCCCACCACACAGCCAGCACTCTGAGTGCTCCCCCCCCCCACAGCCAGCACTCTCAGTGCTCCACCCACACAGCAATCACTGTCAGTGCTCCCACCACACAGCCAGCACTGTCGGTGCTCCCACCACACAGTCAGCGCTGTCTGTGCTCCCCCACACAGCCAGCACTGTCTGTGCTCCCCCACACAGCCAGCACTGTCAGTGCTCCCCACACAGCCAGCACTGTCAGTGCTCCCACACACAGCCAGCATTGTCAGTGCTCCCCCACACAGCCAGCACTGTCAGTGCTCCCCAAACACAGCCAGCACTGTCAGTGCTCCCACCAAACAGCCAGCACTGTCAGTGCTCTCACCACACAGCCAGCACTGTCAGTGCTCCCACCACACAGCCAGCGCTGTCAGTGCTCCCACCAAACAGCCAGCACTGTCAGTGCTCCCCCCACACAGCCAGCACTGTCAGTGCTCCGCACACACAGCCAGCACTGTCTGTGCTCCCCACACACAGCCAGCACTGTCAGTGCTCCCACCAAACAGTCAGCACTGTCAGTGCTCCCCCACACAGCCAGCACTGCCAGTGGTCCCCCACACAGCCAACACTGTCTGTACTCCCCCCACACAGCCAGTACTGTCAGTGCTCCCCCACACAGCCAGCACTGTCAGTGCTCCCACCACAATCCACCAATGTCAGTGCTCCCACCACACAGCCATCACTGTCAGTGCTCCCACCACACAGCCAGCACTGACAGTGCTCCGCCCACACAGCCAGCACTGACAGTGCTCCGCCCACACAGCCAGCACTGTCAGTGCTCCCCACACAGCCAGAACTGTCAGTGCTCCCACCACACAGCCAGCACTGTCAGTGCTCCCACCACACAGCCACCAATGTCAGTGCTCCCACCACACAGCCATCACTGACAGTGCTCCCACCACACAGCTAGCACTGACAGTGCTCCGCCCACGCAGCCAACACTGTCAGTGCCCTCCCCCACACAGCCAGAACAGTCAGTGCTCCCCTACACAGCCAGAACTGTCAGTGCTCCCACCACACAGCCAGCACTGTCAGTGCTCCCACCAAACAGCCAGCACTGTCAGTGCTCCCACCACACAGCAAGCACTGTCAGTGCTCCCACCACACAGCCATCGCTGTCTGTGCACCCCCCACACAGCCAGCACTGTCTGTGCTCCCCACACACAGCCAGCACTGTCAGTGCTCCCACTAAACAGCCAGCACTGTCAGTTCTCCCCCCACACAGCCAGCACTGCCAGTGCTCCCCCACACAGCCAACACTGTCAGTACTCCCCCCACACAGCCAGTACTGTCAGTGCTCCCCCACACAGCCAGCACTGTCAGTGCTCCCAGCACACAGCCACCAATGTCAGTGCTCCCACCACACAGCCATCACTGTCAGTGCTCCCACCACACAGCCAGCACTGACAGTGCTCCGCCCACACAGCCAGCACTGTTAGTGCTCCCAGCACACAGCCAGCACTGTCAGTGCTCGCACAACACAGCCAGCACTGTCAGTGCTCCCACCACACAGCCGGCACTGTCAGTGCTCCCCCACACAGCCAGCACTGTCAGGGCTCCCACCGCACAGCCAGCACTGTCAGTGCTCCCACCACACAGCCAGCACTGTCAGTGCTCCCACCACACAGCCAGCACTGGCAGTGCTCCCACACACAGCCAGCACTGTCAGTGCTCCCACCACGCAGCCAGCACTGTCAGTGCTCCCACCACACAACTAGCACTCTCAGTGCTCCCCCCTCCACAGCCAGCACTCTCAGTGCTCCACCCACACAGTCAGCGCTGTCAGTGCTCCCCACACAGCCAGCACTGTCTGTGCTCCCCCACACAGCCAGCACTGTCAGTGCTCCCCACACAGCCAGCACTGTCGGTGCTCCCACCACACAGTCAGCGCTGTCAGTGCTCCCCACACAGCCAGCACTGTCTGTGCTTCCCCACACAGACAGCACTGTCAGTGCTCGCCACACAGCCAGCACTGTCAGTGCTCCCCCACACAGCCAGCACTGTCAGTGCTCCCACACAGCCAGCACTGTCAGTGCTCCCCACACACATCCAGCACTGTCAGTGCTCCCACCACACAGCCAGCACTGTCATTGCTCCCACCACACAGCCAGCACTGTCAGTGCTCCCACAACACAGCCAGCATTGTCAGTGCTCCCCCACAGAGACAGCACTGTCAGTGCTCTACCCACACAGCCAGCACTGCCAGTGCTCCCACACATCCAGCACTGTCAGTGCTCAGCCCACACAGCCAGCACTGTCAGTGCTCCCACCACACAGCCAGCACTGTCAGTGCTCCCACCACACAGCCAGCACTGTCAGTGCTCCCCCACACAGCCAGCACTGTCAGTGCTCCCCCATAAAGACAGCACTGTCAGTGCTCCCACCACACAGCCAGCACTGTCAGTGCTCCCACCACACAGCCAGCACTGTCAGTACTCCCACCACACAGCCAGCACTGTCAGTGCTTCCCCCCACACAGCCAGCACTGTCAGTACTTCCCCCCACACAGCAAGCACTGTCAGTGCTCCCACCAAACAGCCAGTACTGTCAGTTCTCTCATCACACAGCCAGCACTGTCAGTGCTGCCCCACGCAGACTGCACTGTCAGTGCTCCCCCCACACAGCCAGCACTGTCAGTGCTCCCCACACAGACAGCACTGTCAGTGCTCCCACCACCCAGCCAGCACTGTCAGTGCTTCCCCCACACAGCCAGCACTGACAGTGCTCCGCCCACGCAGCCAACACTATCAGTGCTCCCACCACACAGACAGCACTGTCAGAGCTCCCCCACACAGCGAGAACAGTCAGTGCTCCCCTACACAGCCAGAACTGTCAGTGCTCCCACCACACAGCCAGCACTGTCAGTGCTCCCACCAAACAGCCAGCACTGTCAGTGCCCCCACCACACAGCCAGCACTGTCAGTGCTCCCACCACACAGCCAGCACTGTCACTGCTCCCACCACACAGCCAGCACTGTCAGTGCTCCCCACACACAGCCAGCACTGTCTGTGCACCCCCTACACAGCCAGCACTGTCTGTGCTCCCCACACACAGCCAGCACTGTCAGTGCTCCCACCAAACAGCCAGCACTGTCAGTTCTCCCCCCACACAGCCAGCACTGCCAGTGCTCCCCACACAGCCAACACTGTCAGTACTCCCCCCACACAGCAAGTACTGTCAGTGCTCCCCCACACAGCCATCACTGTCAGTGCTCCCACCACACAGC
The DNA here is from genome assembly GCF_047496885.1 of Scyliorhinus torazame. Classification (NCBI taxonomy): domain Eukaryota; kingdom Metazoa; phylum Chordata; class Chondrichthyes; order Carcharhiniformes; family Scyliorhinidae; genus Scyliorhinus; species Scyliorhinus torazame. Next base: position 20,834 of record NW_027308850.1, read on the forward strand.
CAGCACTGACAGTGCTCCGCCCACACAGCCAGCACTGTTAGTGCTCCCAGCACACAGCCAGCACTGTCAGTGCTCGCACAACACAGCCAGCACTGTCAGTGCTCCCACCACACAGCCGGCACTGTCAGTGCTACCCCACACAGCCAGCACTGTCAGGGCTCCCACCGCACAGCCAGCACTGTCAGTGCTCCCACCACACAGCCAGCACTGGCAGTGCTCCCCACACACAGCCAGCACTGTCAGTGCTCCCACCACGCAGCCAGCACTGTCAGTGCTCCCACCACACAGCCAGCACTCTCAGTGCTCCCCCCCCACAGCCAGCACTCTCAGTGCTCCACCCACACAGCCATCACTGTCAGTGCTCCCACCACACAGCCAGCACTGTCAGTGCTCCCACCACACAGTCAGCGCTGTCAGTGCTCCCGCACACAGCCAGCACTGTCTGTGCTCCCCCACACAGCCAGCACTGTCAGTGCTCCCCACACAGTCAGCACTGTCAGTGCTCCCCCACACAGCCAGCATTGTCAGTGCTCCCCCACACAGCCAGCACTATCAGTGCTCCCACCACACAGCCAGCACTGTCAGTGCTCCCCAAACACAGCCAGCACTGTCAGTGCTCCCACCAAACAGCCAGCACTGTCAGTGCTCCCACCACACAGCAAGCACTGTCAGTGCTCCCACCACACAGCCAGCGCTGTCAGTGCTCCCACCAATCAGCCAGCACTGTCAGTGCTCCCCCCACACAGCCAGCACTGTCAGTGCTCCCCACACACAGCCAGCACTGTCTGTGCTCCCCACACACAGCCAGCACTGTCAGTGCTCCCACCAAACAGCCAGCACTGTCAGTGCTCCCCCCACACAGCCAGCACTGCCTATGGCCCCCCACACAGCTAACACTGTCTGTACTCCCCCCACACAGCCAGTACTGTCAGTGCTCCCCCACACAGCCAGCACTGTCAGTGCTCCCACCACACAGCCACCAATGTCAGTGCTCCCACCACACAGCCATCACTGTCAGTGCTCCCACCACACAGCCAGCACTGACAGTGCTCCGCCCACACAGCCAGCACTGACAGTGCTCCGCCCACACAGCCAGCACTGTCAGTGCTCCCCCACACAGCCAGAACTGTCAGTGCTCCCACCACACAGCCAGCACTGTCAGTGCTCCCACCACACAGCCACCAATGTCAGTGCTCCCACCACACAGCCATCACTGTCAGTGCTCCCACCACACAGCCAGCACTGACAGTGCTCCGCCCACGCAGCCAACACTATCAGTGCTCCCCCACACAGACAGCACTGTCAGAGCTCCCCCACACAGCCAGAACAGTCAGTGCTCCCCTACACAGCCAGAACTGTCAGTGCTCCCACCACACAGCCAGCACTGTCAGTGCTCCCACCAAACAGCCAGCACTGTCAGTGCTCCCACCACACAGCAAGCACTGTCAGTGCTCCCACCACACAGCCAGCGCTGTCTGTGCACCCCCCACACAGCCAGCACTGTCTGTGCTCCCCACACACAGCCAGCACTGTCAGTGCTCCCACCAAACAGCCAGCACTGTCAGTTCTCCCCCCACACAGCCAGCACTGCCTGTGCTCCCCCACACAGTCAACACTGTCAGTACCCCCCCCACACAGCCAGTACAATCAGTGCTCCCCCACACAGCCAGCACTGTCAGTGCTCCCACCTCACAGCCACCAATGTCAGTGCTCCCACCACACAGCCAGCACTGTCAGTGCTCCCACCACACAGCCGGCACTGTCAGTGCTCCCACAACACAGCCAGCACTGTCAGTGCTCCCCCCACACAGCCATCACTGTCAGTGCTCCCACCACACAGCCAGCACTGACAGTGCTCCGCCCACACAGCCAGCACTGTTAGTGCTCCCAGCACACAGCCAGCACTGTCAGTGCTCGCACAACACAGCCAGCACTGTCAGTGCTCCCACCACACAGCCGGCACTGTCAGTGCTCCCCCACACATCCAGCACTGTCAGGGCTCCCACCGCACAGCCAGCACTGTCAGTGCTCCCACCACACAGCCAGCACTGTCAGTGCTCCCACCACACAGCCAGCAATGGCAGTGCTCCCCACACACAGCCAGCACTGTCAGTGCTCCCACCACGCAGCCAGCACTGTCAGTGCTCCCACCACACAGCCAGCACTCTCAGTGCTCCCCCCCCCACAGCCAGCACTCTCAGTGCTCCACCCACACAGCCATCACTGTCAGTGCTCCCACCACACAGCCAGCACTGTCAGTGCTCCCACCACACAGTCAGCGCTGTCAGTGCTCCCCACACAGCAAGCACTGTCTGTGCTCCCCCACACAGCCAGCACTGTCAGTGCTCCCCACACACATCCAGCACTGTCAGTGCTCCCACCACACAGCCAGCACTGTCATTGCTCCCCCACACAGCCAGCACTGTCAGTGCTCCCAGCACACAGCCACCAATGTCAGTGCTCCCACCACACAGCCATCACTGTCAATGCTCCCACCACACAGCCAGCACTGACAGTGCTCCGCCCACACAGCCAGCACTGTTAGTGCTCCCAGCACACAGCCAGCACTGTCAGTGCTCGCACAACACAGCCAGCACTGTCAGTGCTCCCACCACACAGCCGGCACTGTCAGTGCTCCCCAACACAGCCAGCACTGTCAGGGCTCCCGCCGCACAGCCAGCACTGTCAGTGCTCCCACCACACAGCCAGCACTGTCAGTGCTCCCACCACACAGCCAGCACTGGCAGTGCACCCCACACACAGCCAGCACTGTCAGTGCTCCCACCACGCAGCCAGCACTGTCAGTGCTCCCACCACACAGCCAGCACTCTCAGTGCTCCCCCCTCCACAGCCAGCACTCTCAGTGCTCCACCCACACAGCCAGCATTGTCAGTGCTCCCACCACACAGCCAGCACTGTCAGTGCTCCCACCACACAGTCAGCGCTGTCAGTGCTCCCCACGCAGCCAGCACTGTCTGTGCTCCCCCACACAGCCAGCACTGTCAGTGCTCCCCGTCACAGCCAGCACTGTCAGTGCTCCCCACACAGCCAGCACTGTCAGTGCTCCCCACACACATCTAGCACTGTCAGTGCTCGCACCACACAGCCAGCACTGTCATTGCTCCCACCACACAGCCAGCACTGTCAGTGCTCCCACAACACAGCCAGCATTGTCAGTGCTCCCCCACAGAGACAGCACTGTCAGTGCTCTACCCACACAGCCAGCACTGCCAGTGCTCCCACACATCCAGCACTGTCAGTGCTCAGCCCACACAGCCAGCACTGTCAGTGCTCCCACCACACAGCCAGCACTGTCTGTGCTCCCACCACACAGCCAGCACTGTCAGTGCTCCCCCACACAGCCAGCACTGTCAGTGCTCCCCCATAAAGACAGCACTGTCAGTGCTCCCACCGCACAGCCAGCACTGTCAGTGCTCCCACCACACAGCCAGCACTGTCAGTACTCCCACCACACAGCCAGCACTGTCAGTGCTTCCCCCCACACAGCCAGCACTGTCAGTACTTCCCCCCACACAGCAAGTACTGTCAGTGCTCCCCCACACAGCCAGCACTGTCAGTGCTCCCACCTCACAGCCACCAATGTCAGTGCTCCCACCACACAGCCATCACTGTCAGTGCTCCCACCACACAGCCAGCACTGACAGTGCTCCGCCCACACAGCCAGCACTGTTAGTGCTCCCAGCACACAGCCAGCACTGTCAGTGCTCGCACAACACAGCCAGCACTGTCAGTGCTCCCACCACACAGCCGGCACTGTCAGTGCTCCCCCACACAGCCAGCACTGTCAGGGCTCCCACCGCACAGCCAGCACTGTCAGTGCTCCCACCACACAGCCAGCACTGTCAGTGCTCCCACCACACAGCCAGCACTGGCAGTGCTCCCCACATACAGCCAGCACTGTCAGTGCTCCCACCACGCAGCCAGCACTGTCAGTGCTCCCACCACACAGCCAGCACTTTCAGTGCTCCCCCCCCCACAGCCAGCACTCTCAGTGCTCCACCCACACAGCCATCACTGTCAGTGCTCCCACCACACAGCCAGCACTGTCAGTGCTCCCACCACACTGTCAGCGCTGTCAGTGCTCCCCACACAGCCAGCACTGTCTGTGCTCCCCCACACAGCCAGCACTGTCAGTGCTCCCCACACACATCCAGCACTGTCAGTGCTCCCACCACACAGCCAGCACTGTCATTGCTCCCACCACACAGCCAGCACTGTCAGTACTTCCCCCCACACAGCAAGCACTGTCAGTGCTCCCACCAAACAGCCAGTACTGTCAGTTCTCTCATCACACAGCCAGCACTGTCAGTGCTGCCCCACGCAGACTGCACTGTCAGTGCTCCCCCCACACAGCCAGCACTGTCAGTGCTCCCCACACAGACAGCACTGTCAGTGCTCCCCCAAACAGCCAGCACTGTCAGTGCCCCCACACACAGCCAGCGCTGTCAGTGCTCCCCCCACACCGTCAGCACTGTCAGTGCTTCCCCCACACAGCCAGCACTGTCAGTGCTCCCACCACACAGCCAGCACTGTCAGTGCTCCCCCCACACAGCTAGCACTGTCAGTGCTCCCACCACCCAGCCAGCACTGTCAGTGCTTCCCCCACACAGCCAGCACTGACAGTGCTCCGCCCACGCAGCCAACACTATCAGTGCTCTCACCACACAGACAGCACTGTCAGTGCTCCCCCACACAGCCAGAACAGTCAGTGCTCCCCTACACAGCCAGAACTGTCAGTGCTCCCACCACACAGCCAGCACTGTCAGTGCTCCCACCAAACAGCCAGCACTGTCAGTGCTCCCACCACACAGCCAGCACTGTCAGTGCTCCCCCCACACAGCCAGCACTGTCACTGCTCCCACCACACAGCCAGCGCTGTCTGTGCACCCCCCACACAGCCAGCACTGTCTGTGCTCCCCACACACAGCCAGCACTGTCAGTGCTCCCACCAAACAGCCAGCACTGTCAGTTCTCCCCCCACACAGCCAGCACTGCCAGTGCTCCCCACACAGCCAACACTGTCAGTACTCCCCCCACACAGCCAGCACTGTCAGTGCTCCCAACAAACAGCCACCAATGTCAGTGCTCCCACCACACAGCCATCACTGTCAGTGCTCCCACCACACAGCCAGCACTGACAGTGCTCCGCCCACACAGCCAGCACTGTTAGTGCTCCCAGCACACAGCCAGCACTGTCAGTGCTCGCACAACACAGCCAGCACTGTCAGTGCTCCCACCACACAGCCGGCACTGTCAGTGCTCCCCCACACAGCCAGCACTGTCAGGGCTCCCACCGCACAGCCAGCACTGTCAGTGCTCCCACCACACAGCCAGCACTGGCAGTGCTCCCCACACACAGCCAGCACTCTCAGTGCTCCCACCAAACAGCCAGCACTGTCAGTGCTCCCACCACACAGCCAGCGCTGTCAGTGCTCCCACCAAACAGCCAGCACTGTCAGTGCTCCCCCCACACAGCCAGCACTGTCAGTGCTCCCCACACACAGCCAGCACTGTCTGTGCTCCCCACACACAGCCAGCACTGTCAGTGCTCCCACCAAACAGCCAGCACTGTCAGTGCTCCCCCCACACAGCCAGCACTGCCTATGGTACCCCACACAGCCAACACTGTCTGTACTCCCCCCACACAGCCAGTACTGTCAGTGCTCCCCCACACAGCCAGCACTGTCAGTGCTCCCACCACACAGCCACCAATGTCAGTGCTCCCACCACACAGCCATCACTGTCAGTGCTCCCACCACACAGCCAGCACTGACAGTGCTCCGCCCACACAGCCAGCACTGACAGTGCTCCGCCCACACAGCCAGCACTGTCAGTGCTCCCCCACACAGCCAGAACTGTCAGTGCTCCCACCACACAGCCAGCACTGTCAGTGCTCCCACCACACAGCCACCAATGTCAGTGCTCCCACCACACAGCCATCACTGTCAGTGCTCCACCACACAGCCAGCACTGACAGTGCTCCGCCCACGCAGCCAACACTATCAGTGCTCCCCCACACAGACAGCACTGTCAGAGCTCCCCCACACAGCCAGAACAGTCAGTGCTCCCCTACACAGCCAGAACTGTCAGTGCTCCCACCACACAGCCAGCACTGTCAGTGCTCCCACCAAACAGCCAGCACTGTCAGTGCTCCCACCACACAGCAAGCACTGTCAGTGCTCCCACCACACAGCCAGCGCTGTCTGTGCACCCCCCACACAGCCAGCACTGTCTGTGCTCCCCACACACAGCCAGCACTGTCAGTGCTCCCACCAAACAGCCAGCACTGTCAGTTCTCCCCCCACACAGCCAGCACTGCCTGTGCTCCCCCACACAGTCAACACTGTCAGTACCCCCCCCACACACAGCCAGTACTGTCAGTGCTCCCCCACACAGCCAGCACTGTCAGTGCTCCCACCTCACAGCCACCAATGTCAGTGCTCCCACCACACAGCCAGCACTGTCAGTGCTCCCACCACACAGCCGGCACTGTCAGTGCTCCCCCACACAGCCAGCACTGTCAGGGCTCCCACCGCACAGCCAGCACTGTCAGTGCTCCCACCACACAGCCAGCACTGTCAGTGCTCCCACCACACAGCCAGCAATGGCAGTGCTCCCCACACACAGCCAGCACTGTCAGTGCTCCCACCACGCAGCCAGCACTGTCAGTGCTCCCACCACACAGCCAGCACTCTCAGTGCTCCCCCCCCACAGCCAGCACTCTCAGTGCTCCACCCACACAGCCATCACTGTCAGTGCTCCCACCACACAGCCAGCACTGTCAGTGCTCCCACCACACAGTCAGCGCTGTCAGTGCTCCCCACGCAGCCAGCACTGTCTGTGCTCCCCCACACAGCCAGCACTGTCAGTGCTCCCCGTCACAGCCAGCACTGTCAGTGCTCCCCACACAGCCAGCACTGTCAGTGCTCCCCACACACATCTAGCACTGTCAGTGCTCGCACCACACAGCCAGCACTGTCATTGCTCCCACCACACAGCCAGCACTGTCAGTGCTCCCACAACACAGCCAGCATTGTCAGTGCTCCCCCACAGAGACAGCACTGTCAGTGCTCTACCCACACAGCCAGCACTGCCAGTGCTCCCACACATCCAGCACTGTCAGTGCTCAGCCCACACAGCCAGCACTGTCAGTGCTCCCACCACACAGCCAGCACTGTCAGTGCTCCCACCACACAGCCAGCACTGTCAGTGCTCCCCCACACAGCCAGCACTGTCAGTGCTCCCCCATAAAGACAGCACTGTCAGTGCTCCCACCGCACAGCCAGCACTGTCAGTGCTCCCACCACACAGCCAGCACTGTCAGTACTCCCACCACACAGCCAGCACTGTCAGTGCTTCCCCCCACACAGCGAGCACTGTCAGTACTTCCCCCCACACAGCAAGTACTGTCAGTGCTCCCCCACACAGCCAGCACTGTCAGTGCTCCCACCTCACAGCCACCAATGTCAGTGCTCCCACCACACAGCCATCACTGTCAGTGCTCCCACCACACAGCCAGCACTGACAGTGCTCCGCCCACACAGCCAGCACTGTTAGTGCTCCCAGCACACAGCCAGCACTGTCAGTGCTCGCACAACACAGCCAGCACTGTCAGTGCTCCCACCACACAGCCGGCACTGTCAGTGCTCCCCCACACAGCCAGCACTGTCAGGGCTCCCACCGCACAGCCAGCACTGTCAGTGCTCCCACCACACAGCCAGCACTGTCAGTGCTCCCACCACACAGCCAGCACTGGCAGTGCTCCCCACACACAGCCAGCACTGTCAGTGCTCCCACCACGCAGCCAGCACTGTCAGTGCTCCCACCACACAGCCAGCACTTTCAGTGCTCCCCCCCCCCACAGCCAGCACTCTCAGTGCTCCACCCACACAGCCATCACTGTCAGTGCTCCCACCACACAGCCAGCACTGTCAGTGCTCCCACCACACTGTCAGCGCTGTCAGTGCTCCCCACACAGCCAGCACTGTCTGTGCTCCCCCACACAGCCAGCACTGTCAGTGCTCCCCACACACATCCAGCACTGTCAGTGCTCCCACCACACAGCCAGCACTGTCATTGCTCCCACCACACAGCCAGCACTGTCAGTACTTCCCCCCACACAGCAAGCACTGTCAGTGCTCCCACCAAACAGCCAGTACTGTCAGTTCTCTCATCACACAGCCAGCACTGTCAGTGCTGCCCCACGCAGACTGCACTGTCAGTGCTCCCCCCACACAGCCAGCACTGTCAGTGCTCCCCACACAGACAGCACTGTCAGTGCTCCCCCAAACAGCCAGCACTGTCAGTGCCCCCACACACAGCCAGCGCTGTCAGTGCTCCCCCCACACAGTCAGCACTGTCAGTGCTTCCCCCACACAGCCAGCACTGTCAGTGCTCCCACCACACAGCCAGCACTGTCAGTGCTCCCCCCACACAGCTAGCACTGTCAGTGCTCCCACCACCCAGCCAGCACTGTCAGTGCTTCCCCCACACAGCCAGCACTGACAGTGCTCCGCCCACGCAGCCAACACTATCAGTGCTCTCACCACACAGACAGCACTGTCAGTGCTCCCCCACACAGCCAGAACAGTCAGTGCTCCCCTACACAGCCAGAACTGTCAGTGCTCCCACCACACAGCCAGCACTGTCAGTGCTCCCACCAAACAGCCAGCACTGTCAGTGCTCCCACCACACAGCCAGCACTGTCAGTGCTCCCCCCACACAGCCAGCACTGTCACTGCTCCCACCACACAGCCAGCGCTGTCTGTGCACCCCCCACACAGCCAGCACTGTCTGTGCTCCCCACACACAGCCAGCACTGTCAGTGCTCCCACCAAACAGCCAGCACTGTCAGTTCTCCCCCCACACAGCCAGCACTGCCAGTGCTCCCCACACAGCCAACACTGTCAGTACTCCCCCCACACAGCCAGCACTGTCAGTGCTCCCAACAAACAGCCACCAATGTCAGTGCTCCCACCACACAGCCATCACTGTCAGTGCTCCCACCACACAGCCAGCACTGACAGTGCTCCGCCCACACAGCCAGCACTGTTAGTGCTCCCAGCACACAGCCAGCACTGTCAGTGCTCGCACAACACAGCCAGCACTGTCAGTGCTCCCACCACACAGCCGGCACTGTCAGTGCTCCCCCACACAGCCAGCACTGTCAGGGCTCCCACCGCACAGCCAGCACTGTCAGTGCTCCCACCACACAGCCAGCACTGGCAGTGCTCCCCACACACAGCCAGCACTCCCAGTGCTCCCACCAAACAGCCAGCACTGTCAGTGCTCCCACCACACAGCCAGCGCTGTCAGTGCTCCCACCAAACAGCCAGCACTGTCAGTGCTCCCCCCACACAGCCAGCACTGTCAGTGCTCCCCACACACAGCCAGCACTGTCTGTGCTCCCCACACACAGCCAGCACTGTCAGTGCTCCCACCAAACAGCCAGCACTGTCAGTGCTCCCCCCACACAGCCAGCACTGCCTATGGTACCCCACACAGCCAACACTGTCTGTACTCCCCCCACACAGCCAGTACTGTCAGTGCTCCCCCACACAGCCAGCACTGTCAGTGCTCCCACCACACAGCCACCAATGTCAGTGCTCCCACCACACAGCCATCACTGTCAGTGCTCCCACCACACAGCCAGCACTGACAGTGCTCCGCCCACACAGCCAGCACTGACAGTGCTCCGCCCACACAGCCAGCACTGTCAGTGCTCCCCCACACAGCCAGAACTGTCAGTGCTCCCACCACACAGCCAGCACTGTCAGTGCTCCCACCACACAGCCACCAATGTCAGTGCTCCCACCACACAGCCATCACTGTCAGTGCTCCACCACACAGCCAGCACTGACAGTGCTCCGCCCACGCAGCCAACACTATCAGTGCTCCCCCACACAGACAGCACTGTCAGAGCTCCCCCACACAGCCAGAACAGTCAGTGCTCCCCTACACAGCCAGAACTGTCAGTGCTCCCACCACACAGCCAGCACTGTCAGTGCTCCCACCAAACAGCCAGCACTGTCAGTGCTCCCACCACACAGCAAGCACTGTCAGTGCTCCCACCACACAGCCAGCGCTGTCTGTGCACCCCCCACACAGCCAGCACTGTCTGTGCTCCCCACACACAGCCAGCACTGTCAGTGCTCCCACCAAACAGCCAGCACTGTCAGTTCTCCCCCCACACAGCCAGCACTGCCTGTGCTCCCCCACACAGTCAACACTGTCAGTACCCCCCCCACACACAGCCAGTACTGTCAGTGCTCCCCCACACAGCCAGCACTGTCAGTGCTCCCACCTCACAGCCACCAATGTCAGTGCTCCCACAACACAGCCAGCACTGTCAGTGCTCCCACCACACAGCCGGCACTGTCAGTGCTCCCCCACACAGCCAGCACTGTCAGGGCTCCCACCGCACAGCCAGCACTGTCAGTGCTCCCACCACACAGCCAGCACTGTCAGTGCTCCCACCACACAGCCAGCAATGGCAGTGCTCCCCACACACAGCCAGCACTGTCAGTGCTCCCACCACGCAGCCAGCACTGTCAGTGCTCCCACCACACAGCCAGCACTCTCAGTGCTCCCCCCCCACAGCCAGCACTCTCAGTGCTCCACCCACACAGCCATCACTGTCAGTGCTCCCACCACACAGCCAGCACTGTCAGTGCTCCCAACACACAGTCAGCGCTGTCAGTGCTCCCCACACAGCAAGCACTGTCTGTGCTCCCCCACACAGCCAGCACAGTCAGTGCTCCCCACAAACATCCAGCACTGTCAGTGCTCCCACCACACAGCCAGCACTGTCATTGCTCCCCCACACAGCCAGCACTGTCAGTGCTCCCAGCACACAGCCACCAATGTCAGTGCTCCCACCACACAGCCATCACTGTCAGTGCTCCCACCACACAGCCAGCACTGACAGTGCTCCGCCCACACAGCCAGCACTGTTAGTGCTCCCAGCACACAGCCAGCACTGTCAGTGCTCGCACAACACAGCCAGCACTGTCAGTGCTCCCACCACACAGCCGGCACTGTCAGTGCTCCCCCACACAGCCAGCACTGTCAGGGCTCCCACCGCACAGCCAGCACTGTCAGTGCTCCCACCACACAGCCAGCACTGTCAGTGCTCCCACCACACAGCCAGCACTGGCAGTGCTCCCCACACACAGCCAGCACTGTCAGTGCTCCCACCACGCAGCCAGCACTGTCAGTGCTCCCACCACACAGCCAGCACTCTCAGTGCTCCCCCCTCCACAGCCAGCACTCTCAGTGCTCCACCCACACAGCCAGCATTGTCAGTGCTCCCACCACACAGCCAGCACTGTCAGTGCTCCCACCACACAGTCAGCGCTGTCAGTGCTCCCCACACAGCCAGCACTGTCTGTGCTCCCCCACACAGCCAGCACTGTCAGTGCTCCCCACACAGCCAGCACTGTCAGTGCTCCCCGTCACAGCCAGCACTGTCAGTGCTCCCCACACAGCCAGCACTGTCAGTGCTCCCCACACACATCTAGCACTGTCAGTGCTCCCACCACACAGCCAGCACTGTCATTGCTCCCACCACACAGCCAGCACTGTCAGTGCTCCCACAACACAGCCAGCATTGTCAGTGCTCCCCCACAGAGACAGCACTGTCAGTGCTCTACCCACACAGCCAGCACTGCCAGTGCTCCCACACATCCAGCACTGTCAGTGCTCAGCCCACACAGCCAGCACTGTCAGTGCTCCCACCACACAGCCAGCACTGTCAGTGCTCCCACCACACAGCCAGCACTGTCAGTGCTCCCCCACACAGCCAGCACTGTCAGTGCTCCCCCATAAAGACAGCACTGTCAGTGCTCCCACCGCACAGCCAGCACTGTCAGTGCTCCCACCACACAGCCAGCACTGTCAGTACTCCCACCACACAGCCAGCACTGTCAGTGCTTCCCCCCACACAGCCAGCACTGTCAGTACTTCCCCCCACACAGCAAGTACTGTCAGTGCTCCCCCACACAGCCAGCACTGTCAGTGCTCCCACCTCACAGCCACCAATGTCAGTGCTCCCACCACACAGCCATCACTGTCAGTGCTCCCACCACACAGCCAGCACTGACAGTGCTCCGCCCACACAGCCAGCACTGTTAGTGCTCCCAGCACACAGCCAGCACTGTCAGTGCTCGCACAACATAGCCAGCACTGTCAGTGCTCCCACCACACAGCCGGCAGTGTCAGTGCTCCCCCACACAGCCAGCACTGTCAGGGCTCCCACCGCACAGCCAGCACTGTCAGTGCTCCCACCACACAGCCAGCACTGTCAGTGCTCCTACCACACAGCCAGCACTGGCAGTGCTCCCCACACACAGCCAGCACTGTCAGTGCTCCCACCACGCAGCCAGCACTGTCAGTGCTCCCACCACACAGCCAGCACTTTCAGTGCTCCCCCCCCCCCCCCACAGCCAGCACTCTCAGTGCTCCACCCACACAGCCATCACTGTCAGTGCTCCCACCACACAGCCAGCACTGTCAGTGCTCCCACCACACAGCCAGCACTGGCAGTGCTCCCCACACACAGCCAGCACTGTCAGTGCTCCCACCACGCAGCCAGCACTGTCAGTGCTCCCACCACACAGCCAGCACTCTCAGTGCTCCCCCCTCCACAGCCAGCACTCTCAGTGCTCCACCCACACAGCCAGCATTGTCAGTGCTCCCACCACACAGCCAGCACTGTCAGTGCTCCCACCACACAGTCAGCGCTGTCAGTGCTCCCCACACAGCCAGCACTGTCTGTGCTCCCCCACACAGCCAGCACTGTCAGTGCTCCCCACACAGCCAGCACTGTCAGTGCTCCCCGTCACAGCCAGCACTGTCAGTGCTCCCCACACAGCCAGCACTGTCAGTGCTCCCCACACACATCTAGCACTGTCAGTGCTCCCACCACACAGCCAGCACTGTCATTGCTCCCACCACACAGCCAGCACTGTCAGTGCTCCCACAACACAGCCAGCATTGTCAGTGCTCCCCCACAGAGACAGCACTGTCAGTGCTCTACCCACACAGCCAGCACTGCCAGTGCTCCCACACATCCAGCACTGTCAGTGCTCAGCCCACACAGCCAGCACTGTCAGTGCTCCCACCACACAGCCAGCACTGTCAGTGCTCCCACCACACAGCCAGCACTGTCAGTGCTCCCCCACACAGCCAGCACTGTCAGTGCTCCCCCATAAAGACAGCACTGTCAGTGCTCCCACCGCACAGCCAGCACTGTCAGTGCTCCCACCACACAGCCAGCACTGTCAGTACTCCCACCACACAGCCAGCACTGTCAGTGCTTCCCCCCACACAGCCAGCACTGTCAGTACTTCCCCCCACACAGCAAGTACTGTCAGTGCTCCCCCACACAGCCAGCACTGTCAGTGCTCCCACCTCACAGCCACCAATGTCAGTGCTCCCACCACACAGCCATCACTGTCAGTGCTCCCACCACACAGCCAGCACTGACAGTGCTCCGCCCACACAGCCAGCACTGTTAGTGCTCCCAGCACACAGCCAGCACTGTCAGTGCTCGCACAACATAGCCAGCACTGTCAGTGCTCCCACCACACAGCCGGCAGTGTCAGTGCTCCCCCACACAGCCAGCACTGTCAGGGCTCCCACCGCACAGCCAGCACTGTCAGTGCTCCCACCACACAGCCAGCACTGTCAGTGCTCCCACCACACAGCCAGCACTGGCAGTGCTCCCCACACACAGCCAGCACTGTCAGTGCTCCCACCACGCAGCCAGCACTGTCAGTGCTCCCACCACACAGCCAGCACTTTCAGTGCTCCCCCCCCCCCCCCACAGCCAGCACTCTCAGTGCTCCACCCACACAGCCATCACTGTCAGTGCTCCCACCACACAGCCAGCACTGTCAGTGCTCCCACCACACAGCCGGCACTGTCAGTGCTCCCCCACACAGCCAGCACTGTCAGGGCTCCCACCGCACAGCCAGCACTGTCAGTGCTCCCACCACACAGCCAGCACTGGCAGTGCTCCCACCACACAGCCAGCACTGGCAGTGCTCCCCACACACAGCCAGCACTGTCAGTGCTCCCACCACGCAGCCAGCACTGTCAGTGCTCCCACCACACAGTCAGCACTCTCAGTGCTCCCACCGTCCACAGCCAGCACTCTCAGTGCTCCACCCACACAGCCAGCATTGTCAGTGCTCCCACCACACAGCCAGCACTGTCAGTGCTCCCACCACACAGTCAGCGCTGTCAGTGCTCCCCACACAGCCAGCACTGTCTGTGCTCCCCCACACAGCCAGCACTGTCAGTGCTCCCCACACAGCCAGCACTGTCAGTGCTCCCCCACACAGCCAGCACTGTCAGTGCTCCCCACACAGCCAGCACTGTCAGTGCTCCCCACACACATCTAGCACTGTCAGTGCTCCCACAACACAGCCAGCATTGTCAGTGCTCCCCACAGAGACAGCACTGTCAGTGCTCTACCCACACAGCCAGCACTGCCAGTGCTCCCACACATCCAGCACTGTCAGTGCTCAGCCCACACAGCCAGCACTGTCAGTGCTCCCACCACACAGCCAGCACTGTCAGTGCTCCCACCACACAGCCAGCACTGTCAGTGCTCCCCCACACAGCCAGCACTGTCAGTGCTCCCCCATAAAGACAGCACTGTCAGTGCTCCCACCGCACAGCCAGCACTGTCAGTGCTCCCACCACACAGCCAGCACTGTCAGTACTCCCACCACACAGCCAGCACTGTCAGTGCTTCCCCCCACACAGCCAGCACTGTCAGTACTTCCCCCCACACAGCAAGCACTGTCAGTGCTCCCACCACACAGCCAGTACTGTCAGTTCTCTCATCACACAGCCAGCACTGTCAGTGCTGCCCCACGCAGACTGCACTGTCAGTGCTCCCCCCACACAGCCAGCACTGTCAGTGCTCCCCACACAGACAGCACTGTCAGTGCTCCCCCCAAACAGCCAGCACTGTCAGTGCCCCCACACACAGCCAGCGCTGTCAGTGCTCCCCCCACACAGTCAGCACTGTCAGTGCTTCCTCCACACAGCCAGCACTGTCAGTGCTCCCACCACACAGCCAGCACTGTCAGTGCTCCCCCACACAGCCAGCGCTGTCTGTGCACCCCCCACACAGCCAGCACTGTCTGTGCTCCCCACACACAGCCAGCACTGTCAGTGCTCCCACCAAACAGCCAGCACTGTCAGTTCTCCCCCCACACAGCCAGCACTGCCAGTGCTCCCCCACACAGCCAACACTGTCAGTACTCCCCCCACACAGCAAGTACTGTCAGGGCTCCCCCACACAGCCAGCACTGTCAGTGCTCCCAAAAAACAGCCACCAATGTCAGTGCTCCCACCACACAGCCATCACTGTCAGTGCTCCCACCACACAGCCAGCACTGACAGTGCTCCGCCCACACAGCCAGCACTGTTAGTGCTCCCAGCACACAGCCAGCACTGTCAGTGCTCGCACAACACAGCCAGCACTGTTAGTGCTCCCACCACACAGCCAGCACTGTCAGTGCTCCTACACACAGCCGGCACTGTCAGTGCTCCCCCACACAGCCAGCACTGTCAGGGCTCCCACCGCACAGCCAGCACTGTCAGTGCTCCCACCACACAGCCAGCACTGTCAGTGCTCCCACCACACAGCCAGCACTGGCAGTGCTCCCCACACACAGCCAGCACTGTCAGTGCTCCCACCACGCAGCCAGCACTGTCAGTGCTCCCACCACACAGCCAGAACTCTCAGTGCTCCCCCCCCCTCAGCCAGCACTCTCAGTGCTCCACCCACACAGCCATCACTGTCAGTGCTCCCACCACACAGCCAGCACTGTCAGTGCTCCCACCACACAGTCAGCGCTGTCAGTGCTCCCCCACACAGCCAGCACTGTCTGTGCTCCCCCACACAGCCAGCACTGTCAGTGCTCCCCACACAGTCAGCACTGTCAGTGCTCCCCCACACAGCCAGCTTTGTCAGTGCTCCCCCACACAGCCAGCACTGTCAGTGCTCCCCAAACACAGCCAGCACTGTCAGTGCTCCCAACAAACAGCCAGCACTGTCAGTGCTCCCACCACACAGCAAGCACTGTCAGTGCTCCCACCACACAGCCAGCGCTGTCAGTGCTCCCACCAAACAGCCAGCACTGTCAGTGCTCCCCCCACACAGCCAGCACTGTCAGTGCTCCCCACACACAGCCAGCACTGTCTGTGCTCCCCACACACAGCCAGCACTGTCAGTGCTCCCACCAAACAGCCAGCACTGTCAGTGCTCCCCCCACACAGCCAGCACTGCCAGTGGTCCCCCACACAGCCAACACTGTCTGTACTCCCCCCACACAGCCAGTACTGTCAGTGCTCCCCCACACAGCCAGCACTGTCAGTGCTCCCACCACACAGCCACCAATGTCAGTGCTCCCACCACACAGCCATCACTGTCAGTGCTCCCACCACACAGCCAGCACTGACAGTGCTCCGCCCACACAGCCAGCACTGACAGTGCTCCGCCCACACAGCCAGCACTGTCAGTGCTCCCCCACACAGCCAGAACTGTCAGTGCTCCCACCACACAGCCAGCACTGTCAGTGCTCCCACCACACAGCCACCAATGTCAGTGCTCCCACCACACAGCCATCACTGTCAGTGCTCCCACCACACAGCCAGCACTGACAGTGCTCCGCCCACGCAGCCAACACTATCAGTGCTCCCCCTCACAGACAGCACTGTCAGAGCTCCCCCACACAGCCAGAACAGTCAGTGCTCCCCCCACACAGCCAGCACTGTCAGTGCTCCCCTACACAGCCAGAACTGTCAGTGCTCCCACCACACAGCCAGCACTGTCAGTGCTCCCACCAAACAGCCAGCACTGTCAGTGCTCCCACCACACAGCAAGCACTGTCAGTGCTCCCACCACACAGCCAGCGCTGTCTGTGCACCCCCCACACAGCCAGCATTGTCTGTGCTCCCCACACACAGCCAGCACTGTCAGTGCTCCCACCAAACAGCCAGCACTGTCAGTTCTCCCCCCACACAGCCAGCACTGCCAGTGCTCCCCCACACAGCCAACACTGTCAGTACTCCCCCCACACAGCCAGTACTGTCAGTGCTCCCCCACACAGCCAGCACTGTCAGTGCTCCCACCTCACAGCCACCAATGTCAGTGCTCCCACCACACAGCCATCACTGTCAGTGCTCCCACCACACAGCCAGCACTGACAGTGCTCCGCCCACACAGCCAGCACTGTTAGTGCTCCCAGCACACAGCCAGCACTGTCAGTGCTCGCACAACACAGCCAGCACTGTCAGTGCTCCCACCACACAGCCGGCACTGTCAGTGCTCCCCCACACAGCCAGCACTGTCAGGGCTCCCACCGCACAGCCAGCACTGTCAGTGCTCCCACCACACAGCCAGCACTGTCAGTGCTCCCACCACACAGCCAGCAATGGCAGTGCTCCCCACACACAGCCAGCACTGTCAGTGCTCTCACCACGCAGCCAGCACTGTCAGTGCTCCCACCACACAGCCAGCACTCTCAGTGCTCCCCCCCCACAGCCAGCACTCTCAGTGCTCCACACACACAGCCATCACTGTCAGTGCTCCCACCACACAGCCAGCACTGTCAGTGCTCCCACCACACAGTCAGCGCTGTCAGTGCTCCCCCACACAGCCAGCACTGTCTGTGCTCCCCCACACAGCCAGCACTGTCAGTGCTCCCCACACACATCCAGCACTGTCAGTGCTCCCACCACACAGCCAGCACTGTCATTGCTCCTACCACACAGCCAGCACTGTCAGTGCTCCCACAACACAGCCAGCATTGTCAGTGCTCCCCCACACAGACAGCACTGTCAGTGCTCTACCCACACAGCCAGCACTGCCAGTGCTCCCACACATCCAGCACTGTCAGTGCTCAGCCCACACAGCCAGCACTGTCAGTGCTCCCACCACACAGCCAGCACTGTCAGTGCTCCCACCACACAGCCAGCACTGTCAGTGCTCCCCCACACAGCCAGCACTGTCAGTGCTCCACCACAGAGCCAGCATTGTCAGTGCTTCCCCCCACACAGCCAGCACTGTCAGTACTTCCCCCCACACAGCAAGCACTGTCAGTGCTCCCACCACACAGCCAGCACTGTCAGTTCTCTCATCACACAGCCAGCACTGTCAGTGCTGCCCTACGCAGACTGCACTGTCAGTGCTCCCCCCACACAGCCAGCACTGTCAGTGCTCCCGACACAGACAGCACTGTCAGTGCTCCACCCAAACAGCCAGCACTGTCAGTGTCCTCACACACAGCCAGCACTGTCAGTGCTCCCCCACACAGCCAGCACTGTCAGTGCTCCCCCCACACAGCCAGCACTGTTAGTGCTCCCCCCACACAGCTAGCACTGTCAGTGCTCCCACCACCCAGCCAGCACTGTCAGTGCTCCCACCAGACAGCCAGCACTGTTAGTGATCCACCCACACAGCCAGCACTGTCAGTGCTCCCACCACACAACCAGCACTGTAAGTGCTCCCACCACCCAGCCAGCACTGGCAGTGCTCCCCACACACAGCCAGCACTGTCAGTGCTCCCACCACGCAGCCAGCACTGTCAGTGCTCCCACCACACAGCCAGCGCTGTCAGTGCTCCCCCACACAGCCAGCACTGTCAATGCTCCCCCACACAGCCAGCACTGTCAGTGCTCCCCACACACAGCCAGCACTCTCAGTGCTCCCCCCACACAGCCAGCACTGTCAGTTCTCCCACCACACAGCCAGCACGGTCAGTTCTCCCCCACACAGCCAGCACTGTCAGTTCTGCCCCACACAGCCAGCACTGTCAGTGCTCCCACCACACAGCCACCAATGTCAGTGCTCCCACCACACAGCCACCAATGTCAGTGCTCCCACCACACAGCCATTGCTGTCAGTGCTCCCACCACACAACCAGCACTGTCAGTGCTCCGACCACACAGCCAGCACTGACAGTGCTCCGCCCACGCAGCCAACACTATCAGTGCTCCCCCCACACAGACAGCACTGCCAGGCCACTCCCGGCCAGCCCACACACACGCTCCAGGTCTCTCCCGGCCAGCCCACACACACACTCCAGGCCAGGCCACTCCCGGCCAGCCCACACACACACTCCAGCCCAGGCCACTCCCGGCCAGCCCACACATACACTCCAGGCCAGGCCACTCCCGGCCAGTCCACACACACACTCCAGGCCAGGCCACTCCCGGCCAGTCCACACACACACTCCAGGCCACTCCCGGCCAGCCCACACACACACTCCAGGCCACTCCCGGCCAGCCCACACACACACTCCAGGCCACTCCCGGCCAGCCCACACACACACTCCAGGTCACTCCCGGCCAGCCCACACACACACTCCCGGCCACTCCCGGCCAGCCCACACACACACTCCAGGCCACTCCCGGTCAGCCCACACACACACTCCAGGCCACTCCCGGCCAGCCCACACACACACTCCAGGCCACTCCCGGCCAGCCCACACACACACTCCAGGCCACTCCCGGCCAGCCCACACACACACTCCAGGCCACTCCCGGCCAGCCCACACACACACTCCTGGGCCACTACCGGCCAGCCCACACACCCACTCCAGGCCACTCCCGGCCAGCCCACACACACACTCCAGGCCACTCCCGGCCAGCCCACACACACACACTCCTGGCCAGGCCACTCCCGGCCAGCCCACACACACACTCCAGGCCACTCCCGGCCACCCCACACACACACTCCAGACCACTCCCGGCCACCCCACACACACACTCCAGACCACTCCCGGCCACCCCACACACACACTCCAGACCACTCCCGGCCACCCCACACACACACTCCAGACCACTCCCGGACAGCCCAGACACACTCCAGGCCACTCCCGGCCAGCCCACACACACACTCCAGGCCACTCCCGACAAGCCCACACACACACTCCAGGCCAGGCCACTCCCGGCCAGCCCACACACACACTCCAGGTCACTCCCGGCCAGCCCACACACACACTCCAGGCCACTCCCGGCCAGCCCACACACACACTCCAGGCCACTCCCGGCCAGCACACACACACACTCCAGGCCACTCCCGGCCAGCCCACACACACACTCCAGGCCACTCCCGGGCAGCCCACACACACACTCCAGGCCACTCCCGGCCAGCCCACACACACACTCCAGGCCACTCCCGGGCAGCCCTCACACGCACTCCAGGCCACTCCCGGCCAGCCCACACACACACTCCAGGCCACTCCCGGCCAGCCCACACACACACTCCAGGCCACTCCCGGCCAGCCCACACACACACTCCAGGCCACTCCCGGCCAGCCCACACACACACTCCAGGCCAGGCCACTCCCGGCCAGCCCACACACATACTCCAGGCCACTCCCGGCCAGCCCACACACACACTCCAGGCCACTCCCGGCCAGCCCACACACACACTCCAGGCCACTCCCGGCCAGCCCACACACACTCCAGGCCACTCCCGGTCAGCCCACACACACTCCAGGCCACTCCCGGTCAGCCCACACACACACTCCAGGCCACTCCCGGCCAGCCCACACACACACTCCAGGCCAGGCCACTCCCGGCCAGCCCACACACACACTCCAGGCCACTCCCGGTCAGCCCACACACACTCCAGGCCACTCCCGGTCAGCCCACACACACACTCCAGGCCACTCCCGGCCAGCCCACACACACTCCAGGCCACTCCCGGCCAGCCCACACACACACTCCAGACCACTCCCGGCCAGCCCACACACACACTCCCGGCCACTCCCGGCCAGCCCACACACACACTCCAGGCCACTCCCGGCCAGCCCACACACACACTCCTGGCCACTCCCGGCCAGCCCACACACACACTCCAGGCCAGGCCACTCCCGGCCAGCCCACACACACACTCCAGGCCACTCCCGGTCAGCCCACACACACTCCAGGCCACTCCCGGCCAGCCCACACACACACTCCAGGCCACTCCCGGCCAGCCCACACACACACTCCAGGCCACTCCCGGCCAGCCCACACACACACTCCAGGCCACTCCCGGCCAGCCCACACACACACTCCAGGCCACTCCCGGCCAGCCCACACACACACTCCAGGCCACTCCCGGCCAGCCGACACACACACTCCAGGCCAGGCCACTCCCGGCCAGCCCACACACACACTCCAGGCCACTCCCGGCCAGCCGACACACACACTCCAGGCCAGGCCACTCCCGGCCAGCCCACTCACACACTCCAGGCCACTCCCGGCCAGCCCACACACACACTCCAGGCCACTCCCGGCCAGCCCACACACACACTCCAGGCCAGGCCACTCCCGGCCAGTCCACACACACACTCCAGGCCACTCCCGGCCAGCCCACACACACACTCCAGGCCAGGCCACTCCCGGCCAGCCCACACACACACTCCAGGCCACTCCCGGTCAGCCCACACACACTCCAGGCCAGGCCACTCCCGGGCAGCCCACACACACACTCCAGGCCACTCCCGGTCAGCCCACACACACACTCCAGGCCACTCCCGGCCAGCCCACACACACACTCCAGGCCACTCCCGGCCAGCCCACACACACACTCCAGGCCACTCCCGGCCAGCCCACACACACACTCCAGGCCACTCCCGGCCAGCCCACACACACACTCCAGGCCACTCCCGGGCAGCCCACACACACACTCCAGGCCACTCCCGGCCAGCCCACACACACACTCCAGGCCACTCCCGGCCAGCCCACACACACACTCCAGGCCACTCCCGGCCAGCCCACACACACACTCCAGGCCACTCCCGGCCAGCCCACACACACACTCCAGGCCACTCCCGGCCACCCCACACACACACTCCAGGCCACTCCCGGCCAGCCCACACACACACTCCAGGCCACTCCCGGCCAACCCACACACACACTCCAGGCCAGGCCACTCCCTGCCAGCCCACACACACACTCCAGGCAACTCCCGGCCAGCCCACACACACACTCCAGGCCACTCCCGGCGAGCCCACACACACTCCAGGTCACTCCCGGCCAGCCCACACACACACTCCAGGCCACTCCCGGCCAGCCCACACACACACTCCAGGCCACTCCCGGCCAGCCCACACACACACTCCAGGCTACTCCCGGCCACCCCACACACACACTCCAGGCCACTCCCGGCCAGCCCACACACACACTCCAGGCTACTCCCGGCCACCCCACACACACACTCCAGGCCACTCCCGGCCAGCCCACACACACACTCCAGGCCAGGCCACTCCCGGCCAGCCCACACACACACTCCAGACCACTCCCGGCCAGCCCACACATACACCCAGGCCACTCCCGGCCAGCCCACACACACACCCCAGGCCACTCCCGGCCAGCCCACACACACACTCCAGGCCAGGACACTCCCGGCCAGCCCACACACACACTCCAGGCCACTCATTGCCAGCCCACACACACACTCCAGGCCACTCCCGGCCAGCCAACACACACACTCCAGGCCACTCCCGGGTAGCCCAGACACACTCCAGGCCACTCCCGGCCAACCCACACACACACTCCAGGCCAGGCCACACCCGGCCAGCCCACACACACACTCCATGCCACTCCCGGCCAGCCCACACACACACTCCAGTCCACTCCCGGGCAGCCCACACACACACACTCCAGGCCACTCCCGGTCAGACCCCACACACACTCCAGGCCACTCCCGGCCAGCCCACACACACACTCCAGGCCACTCCCGGGTAGCCCAGACACACTCCAGGCCACTCCCAGCCAACCCACACACACACTCCAGGCCAGGCCACTCCCGGCCAGCCCACACACACACTCCAGGCCACTCCCGGCCAGCCCACACACACTCCAGGCCACTCCCGGTCAGCCCACACACACACTCCAGGCCACTCCCGGCCAGCCCACACACACACTCCAGGCCAGGCCACTCCCGGCCAGCCCACACACACACTCCAGGCCACTCCCGGCCAGCCCACACACACTCCAGGCCACTCCCGGTCAGCCCACACACACACTCCAGGCCACTCCCGGCCAGCCCACACACACACTCCAGGCCACTCCCGGCCAGCCCACACACACACTCCAGGCCAGGCCACTCCCGGCCAGCCCACACACACACTCCAGGCCACTCCCGGTCAGCCCACACACACTCCAGGCCACTCCCGGTCAGCCCACACACACACTCCAGGCCACTCCCGGCCAGCCCACACACACTCCAGGCCACTCCCGGCCAGCCCACACACACACTCCAGACCACTCCCGGCCAGCCCACACACACACTCCCGGCCACTCCCGGCCAGCCCACACACACACTCCAGGCCACTCCCGGCCAGCCCACACACACACTCCTGGCCACTCCCGGCCAGCCCACACACACACTCCAGGCCAGGCCACTCCCGGCCAGCCCACACACACACTCCAGGCCACTCCCGGTCAGCCCACACACACTCCAGGCCACTCCCGGCCAGCCCACACACACACTCCAGGCCACTCCCGGCCAGCCCACACACACACTCCAGGCCACTCCCGGCCAGCCCACACACACACTCCAGGCCACTCCCGGCCAGCCCACACACACACTCCAGGCCACTCCCGGCCAGCCCACACACACACTCCAGGCCACTCCCGGCCAGCCGACACACACACTCCAGGCCAGGCCACTCACGGCCAGCCCACTCACACACTCCAGGCCACTCCCGGCCAGCCCACACACACACTCCAGGCCACTCCCGGCCAGCCCACACACACACTCCAGGCCAGGCCACTCCCGGCCAGTCCACACACACACTCCAGGCCACTCCCGGCCAGCCCACACACACACTCCAGGCCAGGCCACTCCCGGCCAGCCCACACACACACTCCAGGCCACTCCCGGTCAGCCCACACACACTCCAGGCCACTCCCGGTCAGCCCACACACACACTCCAGGCCACTCCCGGCCAGCCCACACACACACTCCAGGCCACTCCCGGCCAGCCCACACACACACTCCAGGCCACTCCCGGCCAGCCCACACACACACTCCAGGCCACTCCCGGCCAGCCCACACACACACTCCAGGCCACTCCCGGGCAGCCCACACACACACTCCAGGCCACTCCCGGCCAGCCCACACACACACTCCAGGCCACTCCCGGCCAGCCCACACACACACTCCAGGCCACTCCCGGCCAGCCCACACACACACTCCAGGCCACTCCCGGCCAGCCCACACACACACTCCAGGCCACTCCCGGCCACCCCACACACACACTCCAGGCCACTCCCGGCCAGCCCACACACACACTCCAGGCCACTCCCGGCCAACCCACACACACACTCCAGGCCAGGCCACTCCCTGCCAGCCCACACACACACTCCAGGCAACTCCCGGCCAGCCCACACACACACTCCAGGCCACTCCCGGCCAGCCCACACACACTCCAGGTCACTCCCGGCCAGCCCACACACACACTCCAGGCCACTCCCGGCCAGCCCACACACACACTCCAGGCCACTCCCGGCCAGCCCACACACACACTCCAGGCTACTCCCGGCCACCCCACACACACACTCCAGGCCACTCCCGGCCAGCCCACACACACACTCCAGGCTACTCCCGGCCACCCCACACACACACTCCAGGCCACTCCCGGCCAGCCCACACACACACTCCAGGCCAGGCCACTCCCGGCCAGCCCACACACACACTCCAGACCACTCCCGGCCAGCCCACACATACACCCAGGCCACTCCCGGCCAGCCCACACACACACCCCAGGCCACTCCCGGCCAGCCCACACACACACTCCAGGCCAGGACACTCCCGGCCAGCCCACACACACACTCCAGGCCACTCATTGCCAGCCCACACACACACTCCAGGCCACTCCCGGCCAGCCAACACACACACTCCAGGCCACTCCCGGGTAGCCCAGACACACTCCAGGCCACTCCCGGCCAACCCACACACACACTCCAGGCCAGGCCACACCCGGCCAGCCCACACACACACTCCATGCCACTCCCGGCCAGCCCACACACACACTCCAGTCCACTCCCGGGCAGCCCACACACACACACTCCAGGCCACTCCCGGTCAGACCCCACACACACTCCAGGCCACTCCCGGCCAGCCCACACACACACTCCAGGCCACTCCCGGGTAGCCCAGACACACTCCAGGCCACTCCCAGCCAACCCACACACACACTCCAGGCCAGGCCACTCCCGGCCAGCCCACACACACACTCCAGGCCACTCCCTGCCAGCCCACACACACACTCCAGGCCACTCCCGGGCAGCCCACACACACACACTCCAGGCCAGGCCACTCCCGGCCAACCCACACACACACTCCAGGCCAGGCCACTCCCGGCCAGCCCACACACACACTCCAGGCCACTCCCTGCCAGCCCACACACACATTCCAGGCCACTCACGGGCAGTCCACACACACACTCCAGGCCAGGCCACTCCCGGCCAACCCACACACACACTCCAGGCCACTCCCGGCCAGCCCACACACACACTCCAGGCCACTCCCGGCCAGCCCACACACACACTCCAGGCCACTCCCGGCCAGCTCACACACACACTCCAGGCCAGGCCACTCCCGGCCAACCCACACAGACACTCCAGGCCACTCCCGGCCAGCCCACACACACACTCCAGGCCACTCCCGGCCAGTCCACACACACACTCCAGGCCAGGCCACTCCCGGCCAGTCCACACACACACTCCAGGCCACTCCCGGCCAGCCCACACACACACTCCAGGCCACTCCCGGCCAGCCCAGACAGACACTCCAGGCCACTCCCGGCCAGCCCACGCACAGACTCCAGGCCACTCCCGGCCAGCTCACACACACACTCCAGGCCAGGTCACTCCCGGCCAGCCCACACACACACTCCAGGCCACTCCCGGCCAGCCCACACACACACTCCAGGCCACTCCCGGCCAGCCCACACACACACTCCAGGTCACTCCCGGCCAGTCCACACACACACACTCCAGGTCACTCCCGGCCAGCCCACACACACTCTAGGTCACTCCCGGCCACCACACAGACACACTCCAGGCCACTCCCGGCCAGCCCACACACACACTCCAGGCCACTCCCGGCCAGCCCACACTCACACTCCAGGTCACTCCCGGCCAGCCCACACACACACTCCCGGCCACTCCCGGCCAGCCCACACACACAGTCCAGGCCACTCCCGGCCAGTCCACACACACACTCCAGGCCACTCCCGGCCAGCCCACACACACACTCCAGGCCACTCCCGGCCAGCCCACACACACACTCCAGGCCACTCCCGGCCAGCCCACACACACACTCCAGGCCACTCCCGGCCAGCCCACACACACACTCCAGGCCACTCCCGGCCAGCCCACACACACACTCCAGGTCACTCCCGGCCAGCCCACACACACACTCCAGGCCACTCCCGGCCAGCCCACACACACACTCCAGGCCACTCCCGGCCAGCCCACACACACACTCCAGGTCACTCCCGGCCAGCCCACACACTCACTCCAGACCACTCCCGGCCAGCCCACACACTCACTCCAGGCCAGGCCACTCCCGGGCAGCCCACACACACACTCCAGGCCATTCCCGGCCAGCCCACACACACACTCCAGACCACTCCCGGCCAGCCCACACACTCACTCCAGGCCAGGCCACTCCCGGCCAGCCCACACACACACTCCAGACCACTCCCGGCCAGCCCACACACACACTCCAGGCCACTCCCGGCCAGCCCACACGCACACTCCAGGCCACTCCCGGCCAGCCCACACACACACTCCAGGTCACTCCCGGCCAGCCCACACACACACTCCAGACCACTCCCGGCCAGCCCACACACACACTCCAGGCCACTCCCGGCCAGCCCACACACACACACCAGGCCACTCCCGGCCAGCCCACACACACACTCCAGACCACTCCCGGCCAGCCCACACACACACTCCAGGCCACTCCCGGCCAGCCCACACACACACTCCAGGCCACTCCCGGCCAGCCCACACACACACTCCCGGCCACACCCGGCCAGCCCACACACACACTCCAGGCCACTCCCGGCCAGTCCACACACACACTCCAGGCCACTCCCGGCCAGCCCACACACACACTCCCGGCCACTCCCGGCCAGACCACACACACACTCCAGGCCACTCCCGGCCAGCCCACACACACACTCCAGGCCAGGCCACTCCCGGCCAGTCCACACACACACTCCAGGCCACTCCCGGCCAGCCCACACACACACTCCCGGCCACTCCCGGCCAGCCCACACATACTCCCGGCCACTCCCGGCCAGCCCACACACACACTCCAGGCCACTCCCGGCCAGCCCACACACACACTCCAGGCCACTCCCGGCCAGCTCACACACACACTCCAGGCAACTCCCGGGCAGCCCAGATACACTCCAGGCCAGGCCACACACACACTCCAGGCCACTCCCGGCCAGCCCACACACAGACTCCAGGCCACTCCCGGCCAGCCCACACACACACTCCAGGCCAGGCCACTCCCGGCCAGCCCACACACACACTCCAGGCCACTCCCGGCCAGCCCACACACAGACTCCAGGCCACTCCCGGCCAGCCCACACACACACTCCAGGCCACTCCCGGCCAGCCCACACACACACTCCAGGCCACTCCCGGCCAGCCCAGACACACACTCCAGGCCACTCCCGGCCAGCCCACACACACACTCCAGGCCACTCCCGGTCAGCCCACACACACACTACAGGCCACTCCCGGCCAGCCCACACACAGACTCCAGGCCACTCCCGGCCAGTCCACACACACACTCCAGGCCACTCCCGGCCAGCCCACACACACACTCCAGGCCACTCCCGGGTAGCCCAGACACACTCCAGGCCACTCCCGGCCAACCCACACACTCAGTCCAGGCCACTCCCGGCCAGCCCACACACACACTCCAGGCCACTCCCGGCCAGCCCACACACACACTCCAGGCCACTCCCGGGTAGCCCAGACACACTCCAGGCCACTCCCGGCCAGCCCACACACACTCCAGGCCACTCCCGGCCAGCCCACACACACACTCCAGGCCACTCCCGGCCAGCCCACACACACACTCCAGGCCACTCCCGGCCAGCCCACACACACTCCAGGCCACTCCCGGCCAGCCCACACACACACTCCAGGCCACTCCCGGCCAGCCCACACACACACTCCAGGCCACTCCCGGCCAGCCCACACACACTCCAGGCCACTCCCGGCCAGCCCACACACACACTCCTGGCCACTCCCGGCCAGCCCACACACACACTCCAGGCCACTCCCGGCCAGCCCACGCACAGACTCCAGGCCACTCCCGGCCAGCTCACACACACACTCCAGGCCAGGTCACTCCCGGCCAGCCCACACACACACTCCAGGCCACTCCCGGCCAGCCCACACACACACTCCAGGCCACTCCCGGCCAGCCCACACACACACTCCAGGTCACTCCCGGCCAGTCCACACACACACACTCCAGGTCACTCCCGGCCAGCCCACACACACTCTAGGTCACTCCCGGCCACCACACAGACACACTCCAGGCCACTCCCGGCCAGCCCACACACACACTCCAGGCCACTCCCGGCCAGCCCACACTCACACTCCAGGTCACTCCCGGCCAGCCCACACACACACTCCCGGCCACTCCCGGCCAGCCCACACACACAGTCCAGGCCACTCCCGGCCAGTCCACACACACACTCCAGGCCACTCCCGGCCAGCCCACACACACACTCCAGGCCACTCCCGGCCAGCCCACACACACACTCCAGGCCACTCCCGGCCAGCCCACACACACACTCCAGGCCACTCCCGGCCAGCCCACACACACACTCCAGGCCACTCCCGGCCAGCCCACACACACACTCCAGGTCACTCCCGGCCAGCCCACACACACACTCCAGGCCACTCCCGGCCAGCCCACACACACACTCCAGGCCACTCCCGGCCAGCCCACACACACACTCCAGGTCACTCCCGGCCAGCCCACACACTCACTCCAGACCACTCCCGGCCAGCCCACACACTCACTCCAGGCCAGGCCACTACCGGGCAGCCCACACACACACTCCAGGCCATTCCCGGCCAGCCCACACACACACTCCAGACCACTCCCGGCCAGCCCACACACTCACTCCAGGCCAGGCCACTCCCGGCCAGCCCACACACACACTCCAGAGCACTCCCGGCCAGCCCACACACACACTCCAGGCCACTCCCGGCCAGCCCACACGCACACTCCAGGCCACTCCCGGCCAGCCCACACACACACTCCAGGTCACTCCCGGCCAGCCCACACACACACTCCAGACCACTCCCGGCCAGCCCACACACACACTCCAGGCCACTCCCGGCCAGCCCACACACACACACCAGGCCACTCCCGGCCAGCCCACACACACACTCCAGACCACTCCCGGCCAGCCCACACACACACTCCAGGCCACTCCCGGCCAGCCCACACACACACTCCAGGCCAGGCCACTCCCGGCCAGCCCACACACACACTCCAGGCCACTCCCGGCCAGCCCACACACAGACTCCAGGCCACTCCCGGCCAGCCCACACACACACTCCAGGCCACTCCCGGCCAGCCCACACACACACTCCAGGCCACTCCCGGCCAGCCCACACACACACTCCAGGCCACTCCCGGTCAGCCCACACACACACTCCAGGCCACTCCCGGCCAGCCCACACACAGACTCCAGGCCACTCCCGGCCAGTCCACACACACACTCCAGGCCACTCCCGGCCAGCCCACACACACACTCCAGGCCACTCCCGGGTAGCCCAGACACACTCCAGGCCACTCCCGGCCAACCCACACACTCAGTCCAGGCCACTCCCGGCCAGCCCACACACACACTCCAGGCCACTCCCGGCCAGCCCACACACACACTCCAGGCCACTCCCGGGTAGCCCAGACACACTCCAGGCCACTCCCGGCCAGCCCACACACACTCCAGGCCACTCCCGGCCAGCCCACACACACACTCCAGGCCACTCCCGGCCAGCCCACACACACACTCCAGGCCACTCCCGGCCAGCCCACACACACTCCAGGCCACTCCCGGCCAGCCCACACACACACTCCAGGCCACTCCCGGCCAGCCCACACACACACTCCAGGCCACTCCCGGCCAGCCCACACACACTCCAGGCCACTCCCGGCCAGCCCACACACACACTCCTGGCCACTCCCGGCCAGCCCACACACACACTCCAGGCCACTCCCGGCCAGCCCACACACACACTCCAGGCCACTCCCGGCCAGCCCACACACACACTCCAGGCCAGGACACTCCCGGCCAGCCCACACACACACTCCAGGCCAGGACACTCCCGGCCAGCCCACACACACACTCCAGGCCACTCATTGCCAGCCCACACACACACTCCAGGCCACTCCCGGCCAGCCCACACACACACTCCAGGCCACTCCCGGGTAGCCCAGACACACTCCAGGCCACTCCCGGCCAGCCCACACACACACTCCCGGCCACTCCCGGCCAGCCCACACACACACTCCAGGCCACTCCCGGCCAGCCCACACACACACTCCCGGCCACTGCCGCCCAGCCCACACACACACTCCAGGCCACTCCCGGCCAGCCCGCACACACACTCCAGGCCACTCCCGGGCAGCCCAGACACACACTCCAGGCCACTCCCGGCCAGCGCACACACACACTCCAGGCCACTCCCGGCCAGCCCACACACACACACCAGGCCAGGCCACTCCCGGCCAGCCCGCACACACACTCCAGGCCACTACCGGGCAGCCCAGACACACACTCCAGGCCACTCCCGGCCAGCGCACACACACACTCCAGGCCACTCCCGGCCAGCCCACACACACACTCAAGGCCACTCCCGGCCAGTCCACACTCACACTCCAGGCCACTCCCGGCCAGCCCACACTCACACTCCAGGCCACTCCCGGCGAGCCCACACACACACTCCAGGCCACTCCCGGTCAGCCCACACACACACTCCAGGCCACTCCCGGCCAGCCCACACACACACTCCAGGCCACTCCCGGCCAGCCCACACACACACTCCAGGCCAATCCCGGCCAGCCCACACTCACACTCCCGGCCACTCCCGGCCAGCCCACACACACACTCCAGGCCACTCCCGGGTAGCCCAGACACACTCCAGGCCACTCCCGGCCAGTCCACACACACACTCCAGGCCACTCCCGGCCAGCCCACACACACACACCAGGCCAGGCCACTCCCGGCCAGCCCACACACACACTCCAGGCCACTCCCGGGCAGCCCACACACAGACTCCAGGCCGCTCCCGGCCAGCCCACACACACACTCCAGGCCACTCCCGGCCAGCCCACACACACACTCCAGGCCACTCCCGGCCAGCCCACACACACACTCCAGGCCACTCCCGGCCAGCCCACACACACACTCCAGGCCACTCCCGGCCAGCCCACACTCACACTCCAGGCCACTCCCGGCCAGCCCACACATACACCCAGGCCACTCCCGGCCAGCCCACACACACACTCCAGGCCACTCCCGGCCAGCCCACACACACACTCCAGGCCAGGACACTCCCGGCCAGCCCACACACACACTCCAGGCCACTCATTGCCAGCCCACACACACACTCCAGGCCACTCCCGGCCAGCCAACACACACACTCCAGGCCACTCCCGGGTAACCCAGACACACTCCAGGCCACTCCCGGCCAACCCACACACACACTCCAGGCCAGGCCACTCCCGGCCAGCCCACACACACACTCCATGCCACTCCCGGCCAGTCCACACACACACTCCAGGCCACTCCCGGCCAGCCCACACACACACTCCAGGCCACTCCCGGCCAGCCCACACACACACTCCCGGCCACTCCCGGCCAGCCCACACACACACTCCCGGCCACTCCCGGGCAGCCCACACACACACTCCAGGCCACTCCCGGGTAGCCCACACACACACTCCAGGCCACTCCCGGCCAGCATACACACACTCCCGGCCAGTCCACACACACTCCAGGCCACTCCCGGCCAGCCCACACACACACTCCAGGCCACTCCCGGCCAGCCCACACACTCCAGGCCACTCCCGGCCAGCCCACACATACACTCCAGGCCACTCCCGGCCAGCCCACACACACACTCCCGGCCACTCCCGGCCAGCCCACACACACACTCCAGGCCACTCCCGGCCAGCCCACACACACTCCAGGCCACTCCCGGCCAGCCCACACACACACTCCAGGCCACTCCCGGCCAGCCCACACACACACTCCAGGCCACTCCCGCCCAGCCCACACACACACTCCAGGCCACCCCCGGCCAGCCCACACACACACTCCAGGCCACTCCCGGGCAGCCCACACACACACTCCAGTCCACCCCCGGCCAGCCCACACACACACTCCAGGCCACTCCCGGCCAGCCCACACACACACTCCAGGCCACTCCCGGCCAGCCCACACACACACTCCAGGCCACTCCCGGCCAGCCCACACACACACACCAGGCCACTCCCGGCCAGCCCATACACACACTCCCGGCCACTCCCGGCCAGCCCACACACACACTCCAGGCCACTCCCGGCCAGCCCACACACACACTCCAGGCCACTCCCGGCCAGCCCACACACACACACTCCAGGCCACTCCCGGCCAGCCCATACACACACTCCAGGCCACTCCAGTGTAGCCCACACACACACTGCAGGCCACTCCCGGCCAGCCCACACACACACTCCAGGCCACTCCCGGCCAGCCCACACACACACTCCAGGCCACTCCCGGCCAGCCCACACACACACTCCAGGCCAGGCCACTCCCGGCCAGCCCACACACACACTCCAGGCCACTCCCGGCCAGCCCACACACACACTCCAGGCCACTCCCGGACTCTCACACACACTCTCCAGGCCACTCCCGGCCAGCCCACACACACACTCCAGGCCACTCCCGGCCAGCCCACACACACACTCCAGGCCACTCCCAGCCAGCCCACACACACTCCAGGCCACTCCCGGCCAGCCCACACACACACTCCAGGCCACTCCCGGCCAGTCCACACACACTCTCCAGGGCAATCCCGGCCAGCCCCCACACACACTCCAGGCCACTCCCGGCCAGCCCACACACACACTCCAGGCCACTCCCGCCCAGCCCACACACACACTCCAGGCGACTCCCGGCCAGCCCACACACACACTCCAGGCCACTCCCGGCCAGCCCACACATACACTCCAGGCCAGGCCACTCCCGGCCAGCCCACACACACACTCCAGGCCACTCCCGGCCAGCCCACACACACACTCCAGGCCACTCCCGGCCAGCCCACACACACACTCCAGGCCAGGCCACTCCCGGCCAGTCCACACTCACACTCCAGGCCACTCCCGGCCAGCCCACACACACACTCCAGGCCACTCCCGGCCAGCCCACACACACACTCCAGGCCACTCCCGGCCAGTCCACACACACACTCCAGGCCACTCCCGGCCAGCCCACACACACACTCCAGGCCACTCCCGGCCAGCCCACACACACACTCCAGGCCACTCCCGGCCAGCCCACACACACACTCCAGGCCACTCCCGGGTAGCCCACACACACACTCCAGGCCACTCCCGGGTAGCCCAGACACACTCCAGGCCACTCCCGGCCAGCCCACACGCACACTCCAGGCCACTCCCGGCCAGCCCACACACACAGTCCAGGCCAGGCCACTCCCGGCCAGCCCACACACACACTCCAGGCCACTCCCGGCCAGCCCACACACACACTCCAGGCCACTCCCGGCCAGCCCACACACACACTCCAGGCCACTCCCGGCCAGCCCACACACACGCCAGGCCACTCCCGGCCAGCCCACACACACACTCCAGGCCACTCCCGGCCAGCCCACACACTCTCCAGGCCACTCCCGGCCAGCCCACACACACACTCCAGGCCACTCCCGACCAGCCCACACACACTCCAGGCCACTCCCGGCCAGCCCACACACACTCCCGGCCACTCCCGGCCAGCCCACACACACACTCCAGGCCACTCCCGACCAGCCCACACACACACTCCAGGCCACTCCCGGCCAGCCCACACACACTCCAGGCCACTCCCGGGCAGCCCACACACACACTCCAGGCCACTCCCGGCCAGCCCACACACACACTCCAGGCCACTCCCGGCCAGCCCACACACACTCCAGGCCACTCCCGGCCAGCCCACACACACACTACAGGCCGCTCCCTGCCAGTCCACACACACACTCCAGGCCTCTTCCGGCCAGCCCACACACACACTCCAGGCCACTCCCGGCCAGCCCACACACACACTCCAGGCCACTCCCGGCCAGCCCACACACACACTCCAGGCCACTCCCGGCCAGCCCACACACACACTCCAGACCACTCCCGGCCTCCCACACACACACTCCAGACCACTCCCGGCCAGCCCACACACACTCCAGGCCACTCCCGGCCAGCCCACACACACACTACAGGCCCCTCCCTGCCAGTCCACACACACACTCCAGGCCTCTTCCGGCCAGCCCACACACACACTCCAGGCCACTCCCGGCCAGCCCACACACCCACTCCAGGCCACTCCCGGCCAGTCCACACACACACTCCAGGCCACTCCCGGCCAGCCCATACACACACTCCAGGCCACTCCCGGCCAGCCCACACACACTCCAGGCCACTCCCGGCCAGCCCACACACACACTACAGGCCACTCCCGGCCAGCCCACACACACACTCCAGGCCTCTTCCGGCCAGCCCACACACACACTCCAGGCCACTCCCGGCCAGTCCACACACACACTCCAGGCCACTCCCGGCAAGACCACACACACACTCCAGGCCACTCCCGGTCAGCCAACACACACACTCCAGGCCTCTACCGGCCTCCCACACACACACTCCACGCCACTCCCGGCCAGCCCACACACACACTCCCGGCCACTCCCGGCCAGTCCACATTCACACTCCAGGCCACTCCCGGCCAGCCCACACACACACTCCAGGCCACTCCCGGCCAGCCCACACACACACTCCCGGCCACTCCCGGCCAGCCCACACACACACTCCAGGCCACTCCCGGCCAGTCCACACACACACTCCAGGCCACTCCCGGCCAGCCCATACACACACTCCAGGCCACTCCCAGCCAGCCCACACACACACTCCAGGCCACTCCCGGCCAGCCCACACACACACTCCAGGCCAGGCCACTCCCAGCCAGTCCACACACACACTCCAGGCCACTCCCGGCCAGCCCACACTCACACTCCAGGCCAGGCCACTCCCGGCCAGTCCACACACTCACTCCAGGCCACTCCCGGCCAGCACACACACACACTCCAGGCCACTCCCGGCCCGACCACACACACAGTCCAGGCCAGGTCACTCCCGGCCAGCCCACTCACACACTCCAGGCCACTCCAGGCCAGCCCACACACACACTCCAGGCCACTCCCGGCCAGCCCACACGCACACTCCAGGCTACTCCCGGCCAGCCCACACACACACTCCAGGCCACTCCCGGCTGGCTCGCACACACACTCCAGGCCAGGCCTCTCCCGGCCAGCCCACACACACACTCCAGGCCACTCCCGGCCCACACACACACTCCAGGCCACTCCCGGCCCACACACACACTCCAGGCCACTCCCGGCCAGCCCACACACACACACCAGGCCAGGCCACTCCCGGCCAGTCCACACACACACTCCTGGCCACTCCCGGCCAGCCCACACACACACACCAGGCCACTCCCGGCCAGCCCACACAAACACTCCAGGCTACTCCCGGCCAGCCCACACACACACTCCAGGCCACTCCCGGCCAGCCCACACACATACTCCAGGCCACTCCCGGCCAGCCCACACACACACTCCAGGCTACTCCCGGCCAGCCCACACACAAACTCCAGGCCACTCCCGGACAGCCCACACACACACTCCAGGCCACTCCCGGACAGCCCACACACACACTCCAGGCCACTCCCGGCCAGCCCACACACACACTCCAGGCCACTCCCGGCCAGCCCACACACACACACCAGGCCACTCCCGGCCAGCCCACACACACACTCCAGACCACTCCCGGCCAGCCCACACACACACTCCAGGCCACTCCCGGCCAGCCCAAACACACTCCAGGCTACTCCCGGCCAGCCCACACACACTCCAGGTCACTCCCGGCCAGCCCACACACACACTCCAGGCCACTCCCGGCCAGCCCACACACACACTCCAGGCCACTCCCGGCCAGCCCACACACACACTCCAAGCCACTCCCGGCCAGCCCATACACACTCCCATCCACTCCCGACCAGCCCACACACACACTCCAGGCCACTCCCGGGTAGCCCACACACACACTCCAGGCCACTCCCGGGTAGCCCAGACACACTCCAGGCCACTCCCGGCCAGCCCACACGCACACTCCAGGCCACTCCCGGCCAGCCCACACACACACTCCAGGCCAGGCCACTCCCGGCCAGCCCACACACACACTCCAGGCCACTCCCGGCCAGCCCACACACACACTCCAGGCCACTCCCGGCCAGCCCACACACACACTCCAGGCCACTCCCGGCCAGCCCACACACACGCCAGGCCACTCCCGGCCAGCCCACACACACACTCCAGGCCACTCCCGGCCAGCCCACACACTCTCCAGGCCACTCCCGGCCAGCCCACACACACACTCCAGGCCACTCCCGGCCAGCCCACACACACTCCAGGCCACTCCCGGCCAGCCCACACACACTCCCGGCCACTCCCGGCCAGCCCACACACACACTCCAGGCCACTCCCGACCAGCCCACACACACACT
Source organism: Scyliorhinus torazame (assembly GCF_047496885.1). Taxonomy (NCBI): domain Eukaryota; kingdom Metazoa; phylum Chordata; class Chondrichthyes; order Carcharhiniformes; family Scyliorhinidae; genus Scyliorhinus; species Scyliorhinus torazame. The sequence continues at coordinate 57,742 of NW_027308850.1, forward strand.
CCAGGCCACTCCCGGCCAGCCCACACACACTCCAGGCCACTCCCGGGCAGCCCACACACACACTCCAGGCCACTCCCGGCCAGCCCACACACACACTCCAGGCCACTCCCGGCCAGCCCACACACACTCCAGGCCACTCCCGGCCAGCCCACACACACACTACAGGCCGCTCCCTGCCAGTCCACACACACACTCCAGGCCTCTTCCGGCCTCTCACACACACACTCCAGACCACTCCCGGCCTCCCACACACACACTCCAGACCACTCCCGGCCAGCCCACACACACTCCAGGCCACTCCCGGCCAGCCCACACACACACTACAGGCCCCTCCCTGCCAGTCCACACACACACTCCAGGCCTCTTCCGGCCAGCCCACACACACACTCCAGGCCACTCCCGGCCAGCCCACACACCCACTCCAGGCCACTCCCGGCCAGTCCACACACACACTCCAGGCCACTCCCGGCCAGCCCATACACACACTCCAGGCCACTCCCGGCCAGCCCACACACACTCCAGGCCACTCCCGGCCAGCCCACACACACACTACAGGCCACTCCCGGCCAGCCCACACACACACTCCAGGCCTCTTCCGGCCAGCCCACACACACACTCCAGGCCACTCCCGGCCAGTCCACACACACACTCCAGGCCACTCCCGGCAAGACCACACACACACTCCAGGCCACTCCCGGTCAGCCAACACACACACTCCAGGCCTCTTCCGGCCTCCCACACACACACTCCACGCCACTCCCGGCCAGCCCACACACACACTCCCGGCCACTCCCGGCCAGTCCACATTCACACTCCAGGCCACTCCCGGCCAGCCCACACACACACTCCAGGCCACTCCCGGCCAGCCCACACACACACTCCCGGCCACTCCCGGCCAGCCCACACACACACTCCAGGCCACTCCCGGCCAGTCCACACACACACTCCAGGCCACTCCCGGCCAGCCCATACACACACTCCAGGCCACTCCCAGCCAGCCCACACACACACTCCAGGCCACTCCCGGCCAGCCCACACACACACTCCAGGCCAGGCCACTCCCAGCCAGTCCACACACACACTCCAGGCCACTCCCGGCCAGCCCACACTCACACTCCAGGCCAGGCCACTCCCGGCCAGTCCACACACTCACTGCAGGCCACTCCCGGCCAGCACACACACACACTCCAGGACACTCCCGGCCCGACCACACACACAGTCCAGGCCAGGTCACTCCCGGCCAGCCCACTCACACACTCCAGGCCACTCCCGGCCAGCCCACACACACACTCCAGGCCACTCCCGGCCAGCCCACACGCACACTCCAGGCTACTCCCGGCCAGCCCACACACACACTCCAGGCCACTCCCGGCTGGCTCGCACACACACTCCAGGCCAGGCCTCTCCCGGCCAGCCCACACACACACTCCAGGCCACTCCCGGCCCACACACACACTCCAGGCCACTCCCGGCCCACACACACACTCCAGGCCACTCCCGGCCAGCCCACACACACACACAAGGCCAGGCCACTCCCGGCCAGTCCACACACACACTCCTGGCCACTCCCGGCCAGCCCACACACACACACCAGGCCACTCCCGGCCAGCCCACACAAACACTCCAGGCTACTCCCGGCCAGCCCACACACACACTCCAGGCCACTCCCGGCCAGCCCACACACATACTCCAGGCCACTCCCGGCCAGCCCACACACACACTCCAGGCTACTCCCGGCCAGCCCACACACAAACTCCAGGCCACTCCCGGACAGCCCACACACACACTCCAGGCCACTCCCGGACAGCCCACACACACACTCCAGGCCACTCCCGGCCAGCCCACACACACACTCCAGGCCACTCCCGGCCAGCCCACACACACACACCAGGCCACTCCCGGCCAGCCCACACACACACTCCAGACCACTCCCGGCCAGCCCACACACACACTCCAGGCCACTCCCGGCCAGCCCAAACACACTCCAGGCTACTCCCGGCCAGCCCACACACACTCCAGGTCACTCCCGGCCAGCCCACACACACACTCCAGGCCACTCCCGGCCAGCCCACACACACACTCCAGGCCACTCCCGGCCAGCCCACACACACACTCCAAGCCACTCCCGGCCAGCCCATACACACTCCCATCCACTCCCGACCAGCCCACACACACACTCCCGGTCACGCCCGGCCATCCCACAAACACACTCCCGGCCACTCCCGGCCAGCCCACACACACACTCCAGGCCACTCCCGGCCAGCCCACACACACACTCCAGGCCACTCCCGGCCAGCCCACACACACACTCCAGGCCACTCCCGGCCAGCCCACACACACACTCCAGGCCACTCCCGGCCAGCCCACACACACACTCCAGGCCACTCCCGGCCAGCCCACACACACACTCCAGGCCACTCCCGGCCAGCCCACACACACACTCCAGGCCACTCCCGGCCAGCCCACACACACACTCCCGGCCACTCCCGGTCAGCCCACACACACACTCCAGGACACTCCCGGCCACCCACACACACACTCCCGGCCACTCCCGGCCAGCCCACACACACACTCCCGGCCACTCCCGGTCAGCCCACACACACACTCCAGGCCACTCCCGGCCACCCACACACACACTCCCGGCCACTCCCGGCCAGCCCACACACACACTCCAGGCCACTCCCAGCCAGCCCACACACACACTCCAGGCCACTCCCGACCAGCCCACACACACACTCCAGGCCACTCCCGGCCAGCCCACACACACACTCCAGGCCACTCCCGGCCAGCCCACACACAGACTCCAGGCTACTCCCGGCCAGCCCACACACACTCTCCAGGCCAGGCCCGGCCAGCCCACACACACTCTCCAGGACACTCCCGGCCAGCCCACACACACACTCCAGGCCACTCCCGGCCAGCCCACACACACACTCCAGGCCACTCACGGCCAGCCCACACACACACTCCAGGCTACTCCCGGCCAGCCCACACACACATTCCAGGTCACTCCCGGCCAGCCCACACACACTCTCCAGGACACTCCCGGCCAGCCCACACACACACTCCAGGCCACTCCCGGCCAGTCCACACACACACTCCAGGCCACTCCCGGCCAGCCCACACACACACTCCAGGCCACTCCCGGCCAGCCCACACACGCACTCCAGGCCACTCCCGGCCTGCCCACACACACACTCCAGGCCACTCCCGGCCAGCCCACACACACACTCCAGGTCACTCCCGGCCAGCCCACACACACACTCCAGGCTACTCCCGGCCAGCCCACACACACACTCCAGGCTACTCCCGGCCAGCCCACACACACACTCCAGGCCACTCCCGGCCAGCCCACACACACACTCCAGGCTACTCCCGGCCAGCCCACACACACACTCCAGGCCACTCCCGGCCAGCCCACACACACACTCCAGGCCACTCCCGGCCAGCCCACACACACACTCCAGGCCAGGCCACTCCCGGCCAGCCCTCACACACACTCCAGGTCACTCCCGGCCAGCCCACACACACACACAAGCCACTCCCGGCCAGCCCACACACACACACAAGCCACTCCCGGCCAGCCCACACATACACTCCAGGCCACTCCCGGCCAGTCCACACACACACTCCAGGCCACTCCCGGCCAGCCCACACACACACTCCAGGCCACTCCCGGCCAGCCCACACACACACTCCCGGCCAGCCCACACACACACGTCAGGCCACTCCCGGCCAGCCCACACACACACTCCAGGTCACTCCCGGCCAGCCCACACACACACTCCAGGCCAGGCCACTCCCGGCCAGCCCACACATACACTCCAGGCCACTCCCGGCCAGCCCACACACACTCCAGGCCACTCCCGGCCAGCCCACACACACACTCCAGGACAGGCCACTCCCGGCCAGCCCACACACACTCTCCAGGCCACTCCCGGCCAGCCCACACACACACACTCCAGGTCACTCCCGGCCAGCCCACACACACACTCCAGGCCACTCCCGGCCAGCCCACACACACACTCCAGGCCACTCCCGGCCAGCCCACACACACTCTCCAGGACACTCCCGGCCAGCCCACACACACACTCCAGGCCACTCCCGGCCAGCCCACACACACACTCCAGGCCACTCACGGCCAGCCCACACACACACTCCAGACTACTCCCGGCCAGCCCACACACACATTCCAGGTCACTCCCGGCCAGCCCACACACACTCTCCAGGACACTCCCGGCCAGCCCACACACACACTCCAGGCCACTCCCGGCCTGCCCACACACACACTCCAGGCCACTCCCGGCCAGCCCACACACGCACTCCAGGCCACTCCCGGCCTGCCCACACACACACTCCAGGCCACTCCCGGCCAGCCCACACACACACTCCAGGCTACTCCCGGCCAGCCCACACACACACTCCAGGCTACTCCCGGCCAGCCCACACACACACTCCAGGCCACTCCCGGCCAGCCCACACACACACTCCAGGCTACTCCCGGCCAGCCCACACACACACTCCAGGCCACTCCCGGCCAGCCCACACACACACTCCAGGCCACTCCCGGCCAGCCCACACACACACTCCAGGCCAGGCCACTCCCGGCCAGCCCTCACACACACTCCAGGTCACTCCCGGCCAGCCCACACACACACACAAGCCACTCCCGGCCAGCCCACACACACACACAAGCCACTCCCGGCCAGCCCACACATACACTCCAGGCCACTCCCGGCCAGTCCACACACACACTCCAGGCCACTCCCGGCCAGCCCACACACACACTCCAGGCCACTCCCGGCCAGCCCACACACACACTCCCGGCCAGCCCACACACACACTTCAGGCCACTCCCGGCCAGCCCACACACACTCCAGGCCACTCCCGGCCAGCACACACACACTCCAGGCCACTCCCGGGCAGCCCACACACACTCCAGGTCACTCCCGGCCAGCCCACACACACACTCCAGGCCAGTCCCGGCCAGCCCACACACACACTCCAGGCCACTCCCGGCCAGTCCACACACACACTCCAGGCCACTCCCGGCCAGCCCACACACACACTCCAGGCCACTCCCGGCCAGCCCACACACACACTCCAGGACAGGCCACTCCCGGCCAGCCCACACACACACTCCAGGCCACTCCCGGCCAGCCCACACACACACACTCCAGGTCACTCCCGGCCAGCCCACACACACACTCCAGGCCACTCCCGGCCAGCCCATACACTCACTCCAGGCCACACCCGACCAGCCCACACACACACTCCAGGCCACTCCCGACCAGCCCACACACACACTCCAGGCCAGGCCACTCCCGGCCAGCCCACACACACACTCCAGGCCACTCCCGGCCAGCCCACACACACACTCCAGGCCACTCCCGGCCAGCCCACACACACACTCCAGGCCATCCCGGCCAGTCCACACACACACTCCAGGCCAATCCCGGCCGGCCCACACACACACTCCAGGGCACTCCCGGCCGGCCCTCACACACACTCCAGGCCACTCCCGGCCAGCCCACACACTCGCTCCAGGCCACTCCCGGCCAGCCCACACACACACTCCAGGCCACTCCCGGGCAGCCCACACACACACTCCAGGCCAGGCCACTCCCGGCCAGCCCACACACACACTCCAGGCCACTCCCGGCCAGCCCACACACACACTCCAGGACACTCCCGGCCAGCCCACACACACACTCCAGGCCACTCCCGACCAGCCCACACACACACTCCAGGACATTCCCGGCCAGCCCACACACACTCCAGGCCACTCCCGGCCAGCCCACACACACACTCCAGGCCACTCCCGACCAGCCCACACACACACTCCCGGCCACTCCCGGCCAGACCACACATACACTCCAGGCCACTCCCGGCCAGCCCACACACACACTCCAGGCCACTCCCGGCCAGCCCACACACACACTCCAGGCCACTCCCGGCCAGCCCACACACACACTCCAGGCCACTCCCGGGCAGCCCAGACACACACTCCAGGCCAGGCCACTCCCGGCCAGCCCACACACTCACTCCAGGCCAGGCCACTCCCGGCCAGCCCACACACACACTCCAGGCCACTCCCGGGCAGCCCAGACACACACTCCAGGCCAGGCCACTCCCGGCCAGCCCACACACACACACTCCAGGCCACTCCCGGCCAGCCCACACACACACTCCATGCCACTCCCGGCCGGCCCACACACACACTCCAGGCCACCCCCGGGCAGCCCACACACACACTCCAGGCCAGGCCACTCCCGGCCAGCCCACACACACACTCCAGGCCACTCCCGGCCAGCCCACACACACACTCCAGGCCACTCCCGGCCGGCCCACACACACACTCCAGGCCACTCGCGGCCAGCCCACACACACACTCCAGGCCACTCCCGGCCAGCCCACACACACACTCCAGGCCAGGCCACTCCCGGCCAGCCCACACACACACTCCAGGCCACTCCCGGCCGGCCCACACACACACTCCAGGCCACTCGCGGCCAGCCCACACACACACTCCAGGCCACTCCCGGCCAGCCCACACACACACTCCAAGCCACTCCCGGACAGCCCACACACACACTCCTGGCCAGGCCACTCCCGGCCGGCCCACACACACACTCCAGGCCACTCCCGGCCAGCCCACACACACTCTCCAGGCCACTCCCGGCCAGCCCACACACACTCTCCAGGCCACTCCCGGCCAGCCCACACACACACTCCAGGCCACTCCCGGCCAGCCCACACACACACTCCAGGTCACTCCCGGCCAGCCCACACACACACTCCAGGCCACTCCCGGCCAGCCCACACACACACTTCCGGCCACTCCCGGCCAGCCCACAGACACACTCCAGGACACTCCCGGCCAGCCCACACACACAATCCAGGCCACTCCCGGCCAGCCCACACACACACTCCAGGCCAGGCCACTGCCGGCCCACACACACACTCCAGGCCACTCCCGGCCAGCCCACACACACACTCCAGGCCACTCCCGGCCAGCCCACACACACACTCCAGGCCAGGCCACTGCCGGCCCACACACACACTCCAGGCCACTCCCGGCCAGCCCACACACACACTCCAGGCCACTCCCAGCCAGCCCACACACACACGCCAGGCCACTCCCGGCCAGCCCACACACACACTCCAGGCCACTCCCAGCCAGCCCACACACACACTCCAGGCCACTCCCGGCCAGCCCACACACATACTCCAGGCCACTCCAGGGCAGCCCACACACACACTCCAGGCCACTCCCGGCCAGCCCACACACACACTCCAGGTCACTCCCGGCCTCCCACACACACACTCCCGGCCACTCCCGGCCAGCCCACACAACACTCCAGGCCACTCCCAGCCAGCCCACACACACACTCCAGGCCAGGCCACTCCCGGCCAGCCCACACACACACTCCAGGCCACTCCCAGCCCACACACACACTCCAGGCCACTCCCGGCCAGCCCACACACACACTCCAGGCCACTCCCAGCCAGCCCACACACACTCCAGGCCACTCCCGGCCAGCCCACACACACACTCCAGTGGAACCCTTTCTGCTCACTCTCTCTAAACCCCTTCCTAATATGGAGTCCTCTGTGAAATTGCTCTTTACCTTCAACTGATCTACAGATTACAATTCCAGTTCACTAATCCCACCATTCAACTGAAATCCTCCATCCCTGACAACACTCCATTAAATATCCTTTGTTTTGTCTCCAAGATCCTCACATCCTTTTGTATATTTAGCGGCTGAACAAGAAGCAATTATTCAGCTATGGTCCTCTCTATAAACCTGGTTATAACTCTATAGGCTATTGGCAAAGTGTTAGAAAGTGGGATTCAAATACTCAGGTGGTTGTTTATGACCTGCTCCGTCCAGATGGGCCGAATGGCCT
>NW_027308851.1:5000-22500 GCF_047496885.1 Scyliorhinus torazame
CGAGACTCCGAGAGAGGGTCCGAGACTCCGAGAGAGGGTCCGAGACTCCGAGAGAGAGAGAGAGAGAGAGACCGAGAGAGAGAGAGAGAGACCGAGACACCGAGAGAGAGAGAGAGAGAGAGAGAGAGCGAGAGAAGAGAGAGACCGAGAGAGACCGAGAGAGAGAGACCGAGAGAGAGGGACCGAGACTCCGAGAGAGGGGTCCGAGGACTCCGAGAGAGAGACCGAGACTCCGAGAGAGAGACCGAGACTCCAGAGAGAGGGTCCGAGACTCCGAGAGAGGGGTCCGAGACTCCGAGAGAGGGTCCGAGACTCCGAGAGAGCCTCCGAGGAGCGAGAGTGAGACCGAGACTCCGAGAGTGAGACCGAGACTCCGAGAGAGGGTCCGAGACTCCCGAAGAGAGGGTCCGAGACTCCGAGAGAGGGTCCGAGACTCCGAGAGAGGGTCCGAGACTCCGAGAGAGAGACCGAGACTCCGAGAGAGGGTCCGAGACTCCGAGAGAGAGACCGAGACTCCGAGAGAGGGTCCGAGACTCCGAGAGAGGGTCCGAGGACTCCGAGAGAGGGTCCGAGACTCCGAGAGTGAGGACCCGAGACTCCGAGAGAGAGACCGAGAACCCGAGAGAGGGTCCGAGGACTCCGAGAGAGGGGTCCGAGACTCCGAGAGAGGGGTCCGAGACTCCGAGAGAGAGTCCGAGACTCCGAGAGAGAGACCGAGACTCCGAGAGTGAGACCGAGACTCCGAGAGACGAGACCGAGACGCCGAGAGAGTGTCCGAGACTCCGAGAGAGGGTCCGAGACTCCGAGAGAGAGACCGAGACTCCGAGAGAGGGTCCGAGACTCCGAGTAGAGGGTCCGAGACTCCGAGAGAGGGTCCGAAGCTCCGAGAGAGGGTCCGAGACTCCGAGAGAGGGTCCGAGACTCCGAGAGAGGGGTCCGAGACTCCGAGAGAGGGTCCGAGACTCCGAGACCAAGGACTCCGAGAGAGGGTCCGAGAGTCCGAGAGAGGGTCCGAGACTCCGAGAGAGGGTTCCGAGACTCCGAGAGAGGGTCCGAGACTCCGAGAGAGGGTCCGAGACTCCGAGAGAGAGACCGAGACTCCGAGAGAGGGGTCCGAGACTCCGAGAGAGGGTCCGAGACTCCGAGAGAGGGTCCGAGACTCCGAGAGAGGGTCCGAGACTCCGAGAGAGGGTCCGAGACTCCGAGAGAGGGTCCGAGACTCCGAGAGAGCCTCCGAGGAGCCGAGAGTGAGACCGAGGACTCCGAGAGAGAGACCGAGACTCCGAGAGAGGGTCCGAGACTCCGAGAGAGGGTCCGAGACTCCGAGAGAGGGTCCGAGACTCCGAGAGAGTGTCCGAGACTCCGAGAGAGGGTCCGAGACTCCGAGAGAGAGGGTCCGAGACTCCGAGAGAGGTTCCGAGACTCCGAGAGAGAGACCGAGACTCCGAGAGTGAGACCGAGACTCCGAGAGAGAGACCGCGACTCCGAGAGAGAGACCGAGACTCCGAGAGAGAGACCGAGACTCCGAGAGAGGGTCCGAGACTCCGAGAGAGGGTCCGAGACTCCGAGAGAGGGTCCGAGACTCCGAGAGAGGGTCCGAGACTCCGAGAGAGTGGTCCGAGACTCCGAGAGAGGGTCCGAGACTCCGAGAGTGGGTCCGAGACTCCGAGAGAGGGTCCGAGACTCCGAGACCGAGACTCCGAGAGAGGGTCCGAGACTCCGAAGAGAGGGTCCCGAGACTCCGAGAGAGGGACCGAGACTCCGAGAGAGGGTCCGAGACTCCGAGAGAGGGTCCGAGACTCCGAGAGAGGGTGCGAGACTCCGAGAGAGGGTTGCGAGACTCCGAGAGAGGGTCCGAGACTCCGAGAGATGGACCGAGACTTCCGAGAGAGGGTCCGAGACTCCGAGAGAAGGTCCGAGACTCCGAGAGAGGGTCCGAGACTCCGAGAGAGGGTCCGAGACTCCCGAGAGAGAGGGTCCGAGACACCGAGAGAGAGACCGAGACTCCGAGAGAGGGTCCGAGACTCCGAGAGAGGGTCCGAGACTCCCGAGAGAGGGTCCGAGACTCCGAGAGAGAGACCGAGACTCCGAGAGAGGGTCCGAGACTCCGAGAGAGGGTCCGAGACTCCGAGAGAGGGTCCGCGACTCCGAGAGAGGGTCAGAGACTCCGAGAGAGGGTCCGAGACACCGAGGAGTGAGACCGAGACTCCGAGAGAGGGTCCGAGACTCCGAGAGAGGTCCGAGACTCCGAGAGAGAGACCGAGACTCCGAGAGAGACACCGAGACTCCGAGAGAGGGTCCGAGACTCCGAGGAGAGGGTCCGAGACTCACGAGAGAGGGACCGAGACTCCGAGAGAGGGGTCCGAGACTTCGAGACTCCGAGAGAGGGACCGAGACTCCGAGAGAGGGTCCGAGACTCCGAGAGAGGGTCCGAGACTCCGAGATAGGGTCCGGAGACTCCGAGAGAGCCTCCGAGGAGCCGAGAGGGGGTCCGAGACTCCGAGAGAGAGACCGAGACTCCGAGAGAGGGTCCGAGACTCCGAGAGAGCCGCCGAGGAGCCGAGAGGGGGGTCCGAGACTCCGAGAGAGAGACAGAGACTCCGAGAGAGAGACCGAGACTCCCGAGAGAGAGGGTCCGAGACTCCGAGAGAGGGTCCGAGACTCCGAGAGAGGGTCCGAGACTCCGAGAGAGGGTCCGAGACTCCGAGAGAGGGTCCGAGACACCGAGAGAGGGTCCGAGACCTCCGAGAGAGGGTCCGAGACTCCGAGAGAGAGAGAGAGAGAGAGACCGAGAGAGAGAGAGAGAGACCGAGACACCGAGAGAGAGAGAGAGAGAGAGAGAGAGAGAGACCGGAGAGAGAGAGACCGGAGAGAGACCGAGAGAGAGAGACCGAGAGAGAGGGAGCGAGACTCCGAGAGAGGGTCCGAGACTCCGAGAGAGAGACCGAGACTCCGAGAGAGAGACCGAGACTCCGAGAGAGGGTCCGAGACCCTCCGAGAGAGGGTCCCGAGACTCCGAGAGAGTGTCCGAGACTCCGAGAGAGGGTCCGAGACTCCGAGAGAGCCTCCGAGGAGCCGAGAGTGAGACGAGACTCCGACCGAGAGAGAGACCGAGACTCCGAGAGAGGGTCCGAGACTCCGAGAGAGGGTCCGAGACTCCGAGAGAGGGTCCGAGACTCCGAGAGAGGGTCGAGACTCCGAGAGAGGGTCCGAGACTCCGAGAGAGAGACCGAGACTTCCGAGAGTGAGACCGAGACTACCCGAGAGAGAGACCGGACCGAGACTCCGAGAGAGGGTCCGAGACTCCGAGAGAGGGTCCGAGACTCCGAGAGAGGGTCCGAGACTCCGAGAGAGAGTCCGAGACTCCGAGAGAGAGACCGAGACTCCGAGAGTGAGACCGAGACTCCGAGAGAGAGACCGAGACGCCGAGAGAGGGTCCGAGACTCCGAGAGAGGGTCCGAGACTCCGAGAGAGAGACCGAGACTCCGAGAGAGGGTCCGAGACTCCGAGAGAGGGTCCGAGACTCGAGAGAGGGTTCGAAGCTCCGAGAGAGGGTCCGAGACTCCGAGAGAGGGTCACCGAGACTCCGAGAGAGGGTCCCGAGACCTCCGAGAGAGGGTCCGAGACTCCGAGACCGAGACTCCGAGAGAGAGACCGAGACTCCGAGAGAGGGTCCGAGACTCCGAGAGAGGGTCCGAGACTCCGAGAGAGAGACCGAGACTCCGAGAGAGAGACCGAGACTCCGAGAGAGGGTCCGAGACTCCGAGAGAGAGACCGAGACTCCGAGAGAGAGGGTCCGATACTCCGAGAGAGGATCCCGAGACCTCCGAGAGAGGGTCCGAGACTCCGAGAGAGGGTCCGAGACTCCGAGAGAGAGACCGAGACTTCCGAGAGAGAGGGTCCCGAGACTCCGAGAGAGGGTCCGAGACTCCGAGAGAGGGTCCCGAGACTCCGAGAGAGGGGTCCGAGACTCCGAGAGAGGGACCGAGACTCTGAGAGAGGGTCCGAGACTCCGAGAGAGCCTCCGAGAGCCGAGAGTGAGAAAAGCGAGTTGAGACGTACGGCTGCGTTGGAAGAGAGGGTGATGGAGGTAGAATTAGGGACTGCTTCCCCAGTCACACGTAACTCACCGGTCGATAGATGTGCCAACGTGGAGTCCACATCGAGACGGTCTGAGGTTGATTTCTGAGGCATCGCAGGCGCTGAAAGGGAGGTGGGGCGAGGTTTTAAATATCACAGTCAACTGAGACCCACATCTATCACGTCTAGGGCCATTCAGGCCCTCTCCTCCTCGAGCCTGTTACACAGGAACAGGAGGATCCCATTCAGCCCCATCCTCCTCCTCGAGCCTGTTACACAGGAACAGGAGGATCCCATTCAGCCCCCTCCTCGAGCCTGTTACACAGGAACAGGAGGATCCCATTCAGCCTCCTCCTCGAGCCTGTTACACAGGAACAGGAGGATCCCATTCAGCCCCCTCCTCGAGCCCGTTACACAGGAACAGGAGGATCCCATTCAGCCCCCTCCTCGAGCCTGTTACACAGGAACAGGAGGATCCCATTCAGCCTCCTCCTCGAGCCTGTTACACAGGAACAGGAGGATCCCATTCAGCCCCCTCCTCGAGCCTGTTACACAGGAACAGGAGGATCCCATTCAGCCCCCTCCTCCTCGAGCCTGTTACACAGGAACAGGAGGATCCCATTCAGCCCCCTCCTCGAGCCTGTTACACAGGAACAGGAGGATCCCATTCAGCCCCCTCCTCCTCGAGCCTGTTACACAGGAACAGGAGGATCCCATTCAGCCTCCTCCTCCTCCTCGAGCCTGTTACACAGGAACAGGAGGATCCCATTCAGCCCCCTCCTCGAGCCTGTTACACAGGAACAGGAGGATCCCATTCAGCCCCCTCCTCCTCGAGCCTGTTACACAGGAACAGGAGGATCCCATTCAGCCCCCTCCTCCTCCTCGAGCCTGTTACACAGGAACAGGAGGATCCCATTCAGCCCCCTCCTCCTCCTCGAGCCTGTTGCACAGGAACAGGAGGATCCCATTCAGCCCCCTCCTCGAGCCTGTTACACAGGAACAGGAGGATCCCATTCAGCACCTCCCCCTCCTCGAGCCTGTTACACAGGAACAGGAGGATCCCATTCAGTCTCCTCCTCCTCCTCGAGCCTGTTACACAGGAACAGGAGGATCCCATTCAGCACCTCCCCCTCCTCGAGCCTGTTACACAGGAACTGGAGGATCCCATTCAGCCCCCTCCTCCTCGAGCCTGTTACACAGGAACAGGAGGATCCCATTCAGCCCCCTCCTCCTCCTCCTCGAGCCTGTTACACAGGAACAGGAGGATCCCATTCAGCCTCCTCCTCGAGCCTGTTACACAGGAACAGGAGGATCCCATTCAGCCCCCTCTTCCTCCTCGAGCCTGTTACACAGGAACAGGAGGATCCCATTCAGCCCCCTCCTCGAGCCTGTTACACAGGAACAGGAGGATCCCATTCAGCCCCTCCTCCTCAAGCCTGTTACACAGGAACAGGAGGATCCCATTCAGCCCCTCCTCCTCAAGCCTGTTACACACAAATGGTTTACCCTGAATCCTCAGACTGTGAGGTCACGTTGCCCCCTCCCCCCTCTCAATCGCTAGCCGTCCCGATAATAATCTGCCTTCCTTTTTTATCTACCAAAGTGGATGACCTCACACTTAGCCGACTTAAACTGCACCTGCCGCTAATCTGCCCACTGAACTTGTCCAAATCGCACTGAGGTATCTCTGCATCCTCCTCACAGCTCACCCTTGGGAGTTTAGAAGGACGGGAGTTGCTCTGAGTGAAACACGTGGGATTCGCAGGGAGGGTTTGAGGAGGGAGCTGGTGGAACAAAGAGAATTACAGCACAGGAACAGGCCCTTCGGCCCACCCAGCCTGCGCCGATCCAGATCCTTTATCTAAAACTGTCGCCTATATTCCAAGAATCTACGGGTAGGCTTGCGCAGAGAGCCGGGGACCGGAGATGTCATCTCGGAGCGAGGGGGGTGGCCTGTTTGAGACGGAGATGAGCAGGAAACCCTTCGCTCGGAAGGGGTTCGAATCTGCGCAATACCACAGAGAGCTGTAGGGGGGCCGGGGCATCGGAGTGTGTCGGAGGGAGAGGTTCGTGGTCAGTGAGGGGATTGAGGGTTCCCGGGGGAAATGGTGGGGGGGGGGGACGGCTGCGCGGGTAACTCACCGTGAGGGCTAGAACGACATCGTCGAACCAGGTTCACGACCCGAGCCATCATTCGCTACTCCAAGAAACGCAAAACAGTTACAACGGCATTAATGGCTCGGTCGCGATCGCCCCAGCGTTATCCGCCTCCTCAGCGACCCTCAACGCCCCTGACGCACCCCCCTCAGCACTGACCCTCTCGCAGTGCGGCGCTCCCTCAGCACTGACCCTCCCGCAGTGCGGCGCTCCCTCAGCACTGAGCCTCCCGCAGTGCGGCGCTCCCTCAGCACTGACCCTCCCACAGTGCGGCGCTCCCTCAGCACTGACCCTCCCACAGTGCGGCGCTCCCTCAGCACTGACCCTCCCACAGTGCGGAGCTCCCTCAGCACTGACCCTCCCACAGTGCGGCACTCCCTCAGCACTGACCCTCCCACAGTGCGGAGCTCCCTCAGCACTGACCCTCCCACAGTGCCGCGCTTCCCTCAGCACTGAGCCTCCCGCAGTGCGGCGCTCCCTCAGCACTGACCCTCCCACAGTGCGGAGCTCCCTCAGCACTGACCCTCCCACAGTGCGGAGCTCCCTCAGCACCGACCCTCCCACAGTGCGGAGCTCCCTCAGCACTGACCCTCCCACAGTGCGGCGCTCCCTCAGCACTGACCCTCCCACAGTGCGGTGCTCCCTCAGCACTGACCTTCCCACAGTGCGGCGCTCCCTCAGCACTGACCCTCCCACAGTGCGGCGCTCCCTCAGCACTGACCCTCCCACAGTGCGGAGCTCCCTCGGCACTGACCCTCCCACAGTGCGGCGCTCCCTCGGCACTGACCCTCCCACAGTGCGGTGCTCCCTCAGCACTGACCCTCCAACAGTGCGGCACTCCCTCAGCACTGACCCTCCCACAGTGCGGCACTCCCCTCAGCACTGACCCTCCCACAGTGCGGCGCTCCCTCAGCACTGACCCTCCCACAGTGCGGCGCTCCCTCAGCACCGACCCTCCCACAGTGCGGTGCTCCCTCAGCACTGACCCTCCCACAGTGCGGCGATCCCTCGGCACTGACCCTCCCACAGTGCGGTGCTCCCTCAGCACTGACCCTCCCACAGTGCGGCACTCCCTCAGCACTGACCCTCCCACGGGGCGGCGCTCCCTCAGCACTGACCCTCCCACAGTGCGGCGCTCCCTCAGCACTGACCCTCCCACAGTGCGGAGCTCCCTCAGCACCGACCCTCCCACAGTGCGGAGCTCCCACAGCACTGACCCTCCCACAGTGCGGCACTCCCTCAGCACTGACCCTCCCACAGTGCGGCACTCCCTCAGCACTGACCCCTCCCACAGTGCGGCGCTCCCTCAGCACTGACCCTCCCACAGTACGGAGCTCCCTCAGCACTGACCCTCCCACAGTGCGGAGCTCCCTCAGCACCGACCCTCCCACAGTGCGGAGCTCCCTCAGCACTGACCCTCCCACAGTGCGGCGCTCCCTCAGCACTGACCCTCCCACAGTGCGGAGCTCCCTCAGCACTGACCCTCCCACAGTGCGGCGCTCCCTCAGCACTGACCCTCCCACAGTGCGGAGCTCCCTCAGCACTGACCTTCCCACAGTGCGGCGCTCCCTCAGCACTGACCCTCCCACTGTGCGGAGCTCCCTCAGCACTGACCCTCCCACAGTGCGGAGCTCCCTCAGCACCGACCCTCCCACAGTGCGGCGCTCCCTCAGCACTGACCCTCGCACAGTGCGGCGCTCCCTCAGCACTGACCCTCGCACAGTGCGGCGCTCCCTCAGCACTGACCCTCCCACAGTGCGGCGCTCCCTCAGCCCACCCTGCTATCCAGTTAGTACTCCTATCCCCCCCGCATCTCTTCCATTATTGATCCAATTTCCCCTCATTCCCCCCGGGACGGTTCTTGGTGACTCACCATCTTCTCAAAGTTGACCAGATTATTTACAAATGTTTTATTGCCCTCCTGAATGAAGGTCATATCTGCAAATAAAAAGACAATTGGAGCTTTACTCTGTATCTAACCCCGTGGTGTACCTGTCCTGGGAGTGTTTGATGGGGACAGTGTAGAGGGAGCTTTACTCTGTATCTAACCCCGTGCTGTACCTGTCCTGGAAGTGTTTGATGGGGACAGTGTAGAGGGAGCTTTACTCTGTATCTAACCCCGTGCTGTACCTGTCCTGGGAGTGTTTGATGGGGACAGTGTAGAGGGAGCTTTACTCTGTATCTAACCCCGTGCTGTACCTGTCCTGGGAGTGTTTGATGGGGACAGTGTAGAGGGAGCTTTACTCTGTACCTAACCCCGTGCTGTACCTGTCCTGGGAGTGTTTGATGGGGACAGTGTAGAGGGAGCTTTACTCTATATCTAACCCCGTGCTGTACCTGTCCTGGGAGTGTTTGATGGGGACAGTGTAGAGGGAGCTTTACTCTGTATCTAACCCCGTGCTGTACCTGTCCTGGAAGTGTTTGATGGGGACAGTGTAGAGGGAGCTTTATTCTGTATCTAACCCCGTGCTGTACCTGTCCTGGGAGTGTTTGATGGGGACAGTGTAGAGGGAGCTTTACTCTGTATCTAACCCCATGCTGTACCTGTCCTGGGAGTGTTTGATGGGGACAGTGTAGAGGGAACTTCACTCTGTATCTAACCCCGTGCTGTACCTGTCCTGGGAGTGTTTGATGGGGACAGTGTAGAGGGAGCTTTACTCTGTACCTAACCCCGTGCTGTACCTGTCCTGGGAGTGTTTGATGGGGACAGTGTAGAGGGAGCTTTACTCTATATCTAACCCCGTGCTGTACCTGTCCTGGGAGTGTTTGATGGGGACAGTGTAGAGGGAGCTTTACTCTGTATCTAACCCCGTGCTGTACCTGTCCTGGGAGTGTTTGATGGGGACAGTGTAGAGGGAGCTTTACTCTGTATCTAACCCCGTGGTGTACCTGTCCTGGGAGTGTTTGATGGGGACAGTGTAGAGGGAGCTTTACTCTGTATCTAACCCCGTGCTGTACCTGTCCTGGGGGTGTTTGATGGGGACAGTGTAGAGGGAGCTTTACTCTGTATCTAACCCCGTGCTGTACCTGTCCTGGGAGTGTTTGATGGGGACAGTGTAGAGGGAGCTTTACTCTGTATCTAACCCCGTGCTGTACCTGTCCTGGGAGTGTTTGATGGGGACAGTGTAGAGGTAGCTTTATTCTGTATCTAACCCGTGCTGTACCTGTCCTGGGAGTGTTTGATGGGGACAGTGCAGAGGGAGCTTTATTCTGTATCGAACCCCATGCTGTACCTGTCCTGGGAGTGTTTGATGGGGACAGTGTAGAGGGAGCTTTACTCTGTATCTAACCCCGTGCTGTACCTGTCCTGGGAGTGTTTGATGGGGACAGTGTAGAGGGAGCTTTACTCTGTATCTAACCCCGTGCTGTACCTGTCCTGGGAGTGCTTCATGGGGACAGTGTAGAGGGAGCTTTACTCTGTATCTAACCCCGTGCTGTACCTGTCCTGGGAGTGTTTGATGGGGACAGTGTAGAGGGAGCTTTACCCTGTACCTAACCCCGTGCTGTACCTGTCCTGGGAGTGTTTGATGGGAACAGTGTAGAGGGAGTTTTACTCTGTATCTAACCCCGTGCTGTACCCGTCCTGGGAGTGTTTGATGGGGACAGTGTAGAGGGAGCTTTACTCTGTATCTAACCCCGTGCTGTACCTGTCCTGGGAGTGATTGATGGGGACAGTGTAGAGGCAGCTTTACTCTGTATCTAACCCGTGCTGTACCTGTCCTGGGAGTGTTTGATGGGGACAGTGCAGAGGGAGCTTTACTCTGTATCAAACCCCATGCTGTACCTGTCCTGGGAGTGTTTGATGGGGACAGTGTAGAGGGAGCTTTACTCTGTATCTAACCCCGTGCTGTACCTGTCCTGGGAGTGTTTGATGGGGACAGTGTAGAGGGAGCTTTACTCTGTATCTAACCCCGTGCTGTACCTGTCCTGGGAGTGTTTGATGGGGACAGTGTAGAGGGAGCTTTACTCTGTATCTAACCCCGTGCTGTACCTGTCCTGGGAGTGTTTGATGGGGACAGTGTAGTGGGAGCTTTACTCTGTATCTAACCCCGTGCTGTACCTGTCCTGGGAGTGTTTGATGGGGACAGTGTAGAGGGAGCTTTAGTCTGTATCTAACCCCGTGCTGTACCTGTCCTGGGAGTGTTTGATGTGGACAGTGTAGAGGGAGCTTTACTCTGTATCTAACCCCGTGCTGTACCTGTCCTGGGAGTGTTTGATGGGGACAGTGTAGAGAGAGCTTTACTCTGTATCTAACCCCGTGCTGTACCTGTCCTGGGAGTGTTTGATGGGGACAGTGTAGAGGGAGCTTTACTCTGTATCTAACCCCGTGCTGTACCTGTTCTGGGAGTGTTTGATGGGGACAGTGTAGAGGGAGCTTTACTCTGTATCTAACCCCGTGCTGTACCTGTCCTGGGAGTGTTTGATGGGGACAGTGTACAGGGAGCTTTACTCTGTATCTAACACCGTGCTGTACCTGTCCTGGGAGTGTTTGATGGGGACAGTGTAGCGGGAGCTTTACTCTGTATCTAACCCCGTGCTGTACCTGTCCTGGGAGTGTTTGATGGGGACAGTGTAGAGGGAGCTTTACTCTGTATCTAACCCCGTGCTGTACCTGTCCTGGGAGTGTTTGATGGGGACAGTGTAGAGGGAGCTTTACTCTGTATCTAACCCCGTGCTGTACCTGTCCTGGGAGTGTTTGATGGGGACAGTGTAGAGGGAGCTTTACTCTGTATCTAACCCCGTGCTGTACCTGTCCTGGGAGTGTTTGATGGGGACAGTGTAGAGGGAGCTTTACCCTGTATCTAACCCCGTGCTGTACCTGTCCTGGGAGTGTTTGATGGGGACAGTGTAGAGGGAGCTTTACTCTGTATCTAACCCCGTGCTGTACCTGTCCTGGGAGTGTTTGATGGGGACAGTGTAGAGGGAGCTTTTCTCTGTATCTAACCCCGTGCTGTACCTGTCCTGGGAGTGTTTGATGGGGACAGTGTAGAGGGAGCTTTACTCTGTATCTAACCCCGTGCTGTACCTGTCCTGGGAGTGTTTGATGGGGACAGTGTAGAGGGAGCTTTACCCTGTATCTAACCCCGTGCTGTACCTGTCCTGGGAGTGTTTGATGGGGACAGTGTAGAGGGAGCTTTACCCTGTATCTAACCCCGTGCTGTACCTGTCCTGGGAGTGTTTGATGGGGACAGTGTAGAGGGAGCTTTACTCTGTATCTAACCCCGTGCTGTACCTGTCCTGGGAGTGTTTGATGGGGACAGTGTAGAGGGAGCTTTACTCTGTATCTAACCCCGTGCTGTACCTGTCCTGGGAGTGTTTGATGGGGACAGTGCAGAGGGAGCTTTACTCTGTATCTAACTCCGTGCTGTACCTGTCCTGGGAGTGTTTGATGGGGACAGTGTAGAGGGAGCTTTACTCTGTATCTAACCCCGTGCTGTACCTGTCCTGGGGGTGTTTGATGGGGACAGTGTAGAGGGAGCTTTACTCTGTATCTAACCCCGTGCTGTACCTGTCCTGGGAGTGTTTGATGGGGACAGTGTAGAGGGAGCTTTACTCTGTATCTAACCCCGTGCTGTACCTGTCCTGGGAGTGTTTGATGGGGACAGTGTAGAGGGAGCTTTACTCTGTATCTAACCCCGTGCTGTACCTGTCCTGGGAGTGTTTGATGGGGACAGTGCAGAGGGAGCTTTACTC
This sequence comes from Scyliorhinus torazame, assembly GCF_047496885.1. Taxonomy (NCBI): domain Eukaryota; kingdom Metazoa; phylum Chordata; class Chondrichthyes; order Carcharhiniformes; family Scyliorhinidae; genus Scyliorhinus; species Scyliorhinus torazame. Next base: position 16,932 of record NW_027308851.1, read on the forward strand.
TGTATCTAACTCCGTGCTGTACCTGTCCTGGGAGTGTTTGATGGGGACAGTGTAGAGGGAGCTTTACTCTGTATCTAACCCCGTGCTGTACCTGTCCTGGGAGTGTTTGATGGGGACAGTGTAGAGGGAGCTTTACTCTGTATCTAACCCCGTGCTGTACCTGTCCTGGGAGTGTTTGATGGGGACAGTGTAGAGGGAGCTTTACTCTGTGTCTAACCCCGTGCTGTACCTGTCCTGGGAGTGTTTGATGGGGACAGTGTAGAGGGAGCTTTACTCTGTATCTAACCCCGTGCTGTACCTGTCCTGGGGCCAGGAGTAGAACTGGTTAGAAACGGCCGGAAACCCACCTTTGAGAAGGAGCGGCAGGAAGGGGAGGAACGGAGTGTTCAGCTTGCGGATGATCTGCCTGTAGACCCTGTGGTTGCGTGTGGGGTCCTGTCGGCCAAAAGGGAAAGGCTCGTTACGAGTGATCGCTGTTCCTCTGCCTGCCTCGCTGTGTTGCCAACCTTTCCTGGCCCCGTACGTCTGTCCCGCTGCGCAAGTAGAACGAAGGAGAGCTCGCAAGGGTCAGCGAGGGAGAGCTCACCACCTCCGACACCCTTTCACATTGGGACACTGTGGCGGTATCCACTTAAATTTAAAGGGTGATCGGACCTGACGCGATATTAAGTCATGTATTTAACCCGATATTAAAAACTGATGACTGATCGCAGTTATCGCAATAATGTTTTTTGTTATGTATTATCTTTGAAAGAGTGCAGGTGCAGTGAACTAATTAAGTCTCGTGGCCTTGTCTGGCAAACGCTCTGCCAACAACTAAGGGAGGATATCACTTGTAGATTGGCCTTGCCACTATGGGGGGGCTACTGCTTGTCAGGAAACACTGCCAAAAAGGGAGGCTAGTGATTTTCTGGAGATAGCTACCGGAGGTGTCAACTCTCTTGTCGTGCTCTTGACGTGGCATCTAGCGGCTCCCTCGCTGTGCACCCTGACAAAGGAAGGTTCAGACTTGGAGGTAGCTCCAACACGTTTATTAAACTATCCACAATTCTCCCACTTGGATTCGACGCTCCTGTTCATCCTGCTATCGCTACTCAGACTGACGAACCAGTCTGCTACCATCCACGTGGTGGGTGCGATGTTCAATCAACCCCGTGTCTGTACTCGCTGAGAGTCTCCACTGGAAAGAGGCTGAGCATGTGTGCTGTGTCCTTTTATATGGGTTGGTGTAATGCCCTCCTGTGGTAGTGTCACCGCTGTGTGTATCGTGACTGCCCATTGGTCGTGTCCTATCTTACTGACCTATTGGTTGACGGTGTGTCATGTCTCTGGTGCTCCCTCTAGTGTCTAGCTAGGTGTAGTGTATGTACATTAACCCCTTGTGTACTTACAGTAATGCATATCACCACATCCCCCCTTTTTTCGTGTTACATATTTTCTGTACAGTGTTAAAGAAAATTGAACAAACTAGGTAGATGAGTGATACTCTGTACAAGTTATGATAACAGTGATCATTAAACAATAAGTCCAAATTATATGCATGGGCGGGATTCTCCGACCCCCCGCCGGGTCGGAGAATCACTGGGGGCTGGCGTGAATCCCGCCCCCGCCGGTTGCCAAATTCTCCGGCACCGGATATTCGGCGGGGGGCGGGGAATCGCGCCGCGCCGGTTGGCGGGGGCCCCCCCCGGCGATTCTCCGGCCCGCGATGGGCCGAAGTCCCGCTGCTGGAATGCCTGTCCCGCCGGCGTGGATTAAACCACCTACCTTACCGGCGGGACAAGGCGGCGCGGGCGGGCTCCGGGGTCCTGTGGGGGGCCCGGGCGATCTGGCCCCGGGGGGGGGGGTGCCCCCACGGTGGCCTGGCCCGCGATCGGGGGGCCCACCGATCCGCGGGCGGGCCTGTGCCCGTGGGGGCGCTCTTTCCCTTCCGCCTTCGCCACGGTCTCCACCACGGCGGAGGCGGAAGAGACCCCCCCCCCCTCCACTGCGCATGCGCGGGGATGCCGTGAGCGGCCGCTGACGCTCCCGCGCATGCGCCCCCTGGCGATGTCATTTCCGCGCCAGCTGGCGGGGCGGAAATCAGTCCGGCGCGGGCCTAGCCCCTCAAGGTTGGGGCTCGGCCCCTCAAGATGCGGAGGATTCCGCACCTTTGGGTCGGCGAGATGCCGGACTGATTCGCGCCATTTTTGGCGCCTGTCGGCGGACATCGCTCCGATATCGGAGAATCCCGCCCCTCGAGTCCAAAGTTCATTAATTATTATGGTCGAGTGGCTTTCTTGTTTGTTTGGTGAGTTGGTGGCGGGATTGCATTGTATTACGGTGATGTAGCTCACCACATCAACCTCGTATCTTTAGGAACCGGTGCCCCGCTACGCCTCCCTGCAACTAAGGCGTTGGATAGTTGGATAGTGAAGAAGGTTATCTAGGATTGCAACGGGATCTTGATCAATTAGGCCAGTGGGCCGACGAATGGCAGATGGAGTTTAATTTAGATAAATGTGAGGTGATGCATTTTGGCAGATCGAATCAGGCCAGGACCTACTCAGTTAATGGTATGGCGTTGGGGAGAGTTATAGAACAAAGAGATCTAGGAGTACAGGTTCATAGCTCCTTGAAGGTGGAGTCGCAGGTGGACAGGGTGGTGAAGGAGGCATTCGGCATGCTTGGTTTCATTGGTCAGAACATTGAATACAGGAGTTGGGACGTCTTGTTGAAGTTGTACAAGACATTGGTACGGCCACACTTGGAATACTGTGTGCAGTTCTGGTCACCCTATTATAGAAAGGATATTATTAAACTGGAAAGAGTGCAGAAAAGATTTACTAGGATGTTACCGGGACTTGATGGTTTGAGTTATAAGGAGAGGCTGGATAGACTGGGACTTTTTTCCCTGGAGCGTAGGAGGCTTAGGGGTGATCTTATAGAGGTCACTAAAATAATGAGGGGCATAGATAAGGTAGATAGTCAACATCTTTTCCCAAAGGTAGGGGAGTCTAAAACTAGAGGGCATAGGTTTAAGGTGAGAGGGGAGCGATTCAGAAGGGCCCAGAGGGGCAATTTCTTCACTCAGAGGGTAGTGAGTGTCTGGAATGGGCTGCCAGAGGTAGTAGTAGAGGCGGGTACAATTGTGTCTTTTAAAAAGCATTTAGATAGTTACATGGGTAAGATGGGTATAGACGGTTATGGGCCAAGTGCGGGCAACTGGGACTAGCTTAATGGTCAAAACTGGGCGGCATGGACTGGTTGGGCCGAAGGGCCTGTTTCCATGCTGTAAACTTCTATGATTCTAAGGCCTTGCCAGCCAAGAGAGAGAGAGACTGTCCCTCGCTCGAAATAACTGTGGGGAGTTAACTTGTTTCTCAGAAGCAGGGGCCGTGTTGAAACTCCCCTTGAACTCCCCAGCTCTCCCCGAGCGTTAAAAAAACAACACAGCTGCGAAAGTTAGAGTTTCGCTTGGAGAGCTGTTTAGGATATTACTGGGTGTTTAAACTGCGAGCTCGACTCGTGGAACACAGAACACGGAACACGGAACGTCACAGCGCAGTACAGGCCCTTCGGCCCTCGATGTTGCGCCGACCTGTGAAACCACTCTAAAGCCCATCTACACTATTCCCTTAACGTCCATATGTCTATCCAATGACCATTCGAATGCCCTTAGTGTTGGCGAGTCCACTTCCGTTGCAGGCAGGGCATTCCACGCCCTTACTACTCTCTGAGTAAAGAACCTGCCTCTGACGTCTGTCCTATATCTATCTCCCCTCAATTTAAAGCTACGTCCCCTCGTGCTGGACATCACCATCCGAGGGAAAAGGCTCTCACTGTCCACCCTATCCAATCCTCTGATCATCTTGTATGCCTCAATTAAGTCACCTCTTCACCTTCTTCGCTCTAACGAAAACAGCCTCCAGCCTTTCCTCATCAGATCTTCCCTCCATACCAGGCAACATCCTGGTGAATCTCCTCCGCACCCTTTCCAAAGCTTCCACATCCTTCCTATAATGCGGCGACCAGAATTGCACGCAATACTCCAAATGCGGCCGCACCAGGGTTTTGTACAGCTGCAACATGACCTTGTGGCTCCGAAACTCAATCCCTCCACCAATAAAAGCTAACACACCGTATGCCTCCTTAACAACCCTCTCAACCTGGGTGGCAACTTTCAGGGATCTATGTACATGGACACCGAGATCTCTCTGCTCATCCACACTGCCAAGAATCTTCCCATTAGCCCAGTACTCTGTCTTCCTGTTATTCCTTCCAAAATGAATCACCTCACACTTTTCGGCATTAAACTCCATTTGCCGCCTCTCAGCCCAGCGCTGCAGCTTATCTAAGTCCCTCTGTAACTTGTAACATCCTTCCGCACTGTCCACAACTCCACCGACTTTAGTGCCATCTGCGAATTTACTCACCCATCCTTCTGCGCCCGCCTCCAGGTCATTGATAAAAATGACAAACAGCAGTGGCCCCAAAGCAGATCCTTGTGGTACACCACTGGTAACTGGACTCCAGTCTGAACACTTCCCATCAACCACCACCCTTTGCCTTCTTCCAGCTAGCCAATTTCTGATCCAAACTGCTAAATCACCCTGAATCCCCAGCCTCCGTATTTTCTGCAGTAGCCTCTTGATTTGAGCATCGAATTCCGAGGCTACGAGTCGTTGTAAGTATGGAATGTTGGTAGCTGAAGCAATGAGATGTAGTTAAGAAGGTCACAGGATAACTCATCACTTATACTGTATCTGTCAAACTGTATCATTTATCAAAATACTTCTGTTACCCAGTATTCTTTAAATAAATTGCGTAAATATTTTACCATTCAGACCCGTGTCTGTTTTAATAAATAAGAACCAAGAAAATTACAGCACAATAACAGGCCCTTCGGCCCTCCCAGTCTGCGCCGATCCCAGATCCTTTATCTAAACCTGTCGCCTATTTTCCAAGGATCTACTTCCCTCTGTTCCCCGCCCGTTCATATATCTGTCTAGATGCATCTTGAATGATGCTATCGTGCCCGCCTCTACCACCTCCGCTGGCAAAGTGTTCCAGGCACCCACCACCCTCTGCGTAAAAAAACTTTCCACGCACATCTCCCTTAAACTTTCCCCCTCTCACCTTGAAATCGGGACCCCTTGTAATTGACACCCCCACTCTTGGAAAAAGCTTGTTGCTACCCACCCTGTCCAGGCCTCTCATAATTTTGTGGACCTCAATCAGGTCCCCCCTCAACCTCCGTCTTTCCAACGAAAACAATCCTAATCTACTCGACCTTTCTTCATAGCGAGCGCCGTCCGTACCAGGCAACATCCTGGTGAACCTCCTCTGCACCCTCTCTACAGCATCCTTCTGGTAACGTGGCGACCAGAACTGCACGCAGTATTCCAATTGTGGCCTCACCAGAGTCCTATACAACTGTAACATGACCTGCCGACTCTTGTACTCAATACCCCGTCCGATGAAGGCAAGCATGCTGTATGCCTTCTTGACCACTCTATCGACCTGCGTTGCCACCTTCAGGGTACAATGGACCTGAACTCCCAGATCTCTCTGTGCACCAATTTTCCCC
>NW_027308851.1:32500-41628 GCF_047496885.1 Scyliorhinus torazame
CCCAGGACAAGTACAGCACGGGGTTAGATACAGAGTAAAGCTCCCTCTACACTGTCCCCATCAAACACTCCCAGGACAGGTACAGCACGGGGTTAGATACAGAGTAAAGCTTCCTCTACACTGTCCCCATCAAACACTCCCAGGACAGGTACAGCACGGGGTCAGATACAGAGTGAAGCTCCCTCTACACTGTCCCCATCAAACACTCCCAGGACAGGTACAGCATGGGGTTAGATACAGAGTAAAGCTCCCTCTACACTGTCCCCATCAAACACTCCCAGGACAGGTACAGCACAGGGTCAGATACAGAGTGAAGCTCCCTCTACACTGTCCCCATCAAACACTCCCAGGACAGGTGCAGCACGGGGTTAGATACAGAGTAAAGCTCCCTCTGCACTGTCCCCATCAAACACTCCCAGGACAGGTACAGCACGGGGTCAGATACAGAGTGAAGCTCCCTCTACACAGTCCCCATCAAACACTCCCAGGACAGGTACAGCACGGGGTTAGATACAGAGTAAAGCTCCCTTTACACTGTCCCCATCAAACACTCCCAGGACAGGTACAGCACGGGGTTAGATACAGAGTAAAGCTCCCTCTGCACTGTCCCCATCAAACACTCCCAGGACAGGTACAGCACGGGGTTAGATACAGAGTAAAGCTCCCTCTACACTGTCCCCATCAAACACTCCCAGGACAGGCACAGCACGGGGTTAGATACAGAGTAAAGCTCCCTCTACACTGTCCCCATCAAACACTCCCAGGACAGGTACAGCACGGGGTCAGATACAGAGTGAAGCTCACTCGACACTGTCCCCCATCAAACACTCCCAGGACAGGTACAGCACGGGGTTAGATACAGAGTAAAGCTCCCTCTACACTGTCCCCATCAAACACTCCCAGGGACAGGTACAGCACGGGGTTAGATACAGAGTAAAGCTCCCTCTACACTGTCCCCATCAAACACTCCCAGGACAGGTACAGCACGGGATTAGATACAGAGTAAAGCTCCCTCTACACTGTCCCCATCAAACACTCCCAGGACAGGTACAGCACGGGGTGAGATACAGAGTAAAGCTCCCTCTACACTGTCCCCATCAAACACTCCCAGGACAGGTACAGCACGGGGTTAGATACAGAGTAAAGCTCCCTCTACACTGTCCCCATCAAACACTCCAGGACAGGTACAGCACGGGGTTAGATACAGAGTAAAGCTCCCTCTACACTGTCCCCATCAAACAATCCCAGGACAGGTACAGCACGGGGTCAGATACAGAGTAAAGCTCCCTCTACACTGTCCCCATCAAACACTCCCAGGACTGGTAGAGCACGGAGTTAGATGCAGAGTAAAGCTCCCCCTACACTGTCCCCATCAAACACTCCCAGGACAGGACAGGTACAGCACGGGGTTAGATACAGAGTAAAGCTCCCTCTACACTGTCCCCATCAAACACTCCCAGGACAGGTTACAGCACGGGGTTAGATACAGAGTAAAGCTCCCTCTACACTGTCCCCATCAAACACTCCCAGGACAGGTACAGCACGGGGTCAGATACAGAGTAAAGCTCCCTCTACACTGTCCCCATCAAACACTCCCAGGACAGGTACAGCACGGGGTTAGATGCAGAGTAAAGCTCCCTCTACACTGTCCCCATCAAACACTCCAGGACAGGTACAGCACGGGGTTAGATGCAGAGTAAAGCTCCCACTACACTGTCCCCATCAAACACTCCCAGGACAGGTACAGCACGGGGTCAGATACAGAGTAAAGCTCCCTCTACACTGTCCCCATCAAACACTCCCAGGACAGGTACAGCACGGGGTTAGATGCAGAGTAAAGCTCCCTCTACACTGTCCCCATCAAACACTCCCAGGACAGGTACAGCACAGGGTTAGATACAGATTGAAGCCACTCACCAGGACGCCACTTTGATGAGCTTTTTGAGCAGCCGGGCCCGCCTCTCCAGATCGGGGCACAAGCAGATCTCGCTGGCCGCCCAGTACTGGACCTCATTGAACCTCCGCAGATACCTGGCCAGGTTGGCTGTGGTTCCGTGTCCGACGATCGCTTCCCAAAGCTGTAGCGCACCAGCTCGATCTGCGGAGAAGAGGAAGATTACTGACCCTCCCACAGTGCGGAGCTCCCTCAGCACTGACCCTCCCACAGTGCGGCGCTCCCTCAGCACTGACCCTCCCACAGTGCGGCACTCCCTCAGCACTGACCCTCCCACAGTGCGGCGCTCCCTCCGCACTGACCCTCCCACAGTGCGGAGCTCCCTCAGCACTGACCCTCCCACAGTGCGGAGCTCCCTCAGCACTGACCCTCCCACAGTGCGGCACTCCCTCAGCACTGACCCTCCCACAGTGCGGCGCTCCCTCAGCACTGACCCTCCCACAGTGCGGCGCTCCCTCCGCACCGACCCTCCCACAGTGCGGCGCTCCCTCCGCACCGACCCTCCCACAGTGCGGCACTCCCTCAGCACTGACCCTCCCACAGTGCGGCGCTCCCTCAGCACTGACCCTCCACAGTGCGGCGCTCCCTCAGCACTGACCCTCCCACAGTGCGGCGCTCCCTCAGCACTGACCCTCCCACAGTGCGGCACTCCCTCAGCACTGACCCTCCCACAGTGCGGCGCTCCCTCAGCACTGACCCTCCCACAGTGCGGAGCTCCCTCAGCACTGACCCTCCCACAGTGCGGAGCTCCCTCAGCACTGACCCTCCCTCAGTGTGGAGCTCCCTCAGCACTGACCCTCCCACAGTGCGGAGCTCCCTCAGCACTGACCCTCCCACAGTGCGGAGCCCCCTCAGCACTGACCCTCCCACAGTGCGGCGCTCCCTCAGCACTGACCCTCCCACTGTGCGGAGCTCCCTCAGCACTGACCCTCCCACAGTGCGGAGCTCCCTCAGCACCGACCCTCCCACAGTGCGGAGCTCCCTCAGCACCGAGCCTCCCACAGTGCGGCGCTCCCTCAGCACCGCCCCTCCCACAGTGCGGAGCTCCCTCAGCACCGACCCTCCCACAGTGCGGAGCTCCCTCAGCCCTGACCCTCCCACAGTGCGGAGCTCCCTAAGCACTGACCCTCCCACAGTGCGGCGCTCCCTCAGCACTGACCCTCCCACAGTGTGGAGCTCCCTCAACACCGACCCTCCCACAGTGCGGCGCTCCCTCAGCACTGACCCTCCCACAATGCGGAGCTCCCTCAGCACTGACCCTCCCACAGTGCGGAGCTCCCTCAGCACTGACCCTCCCACAGTGCGGCGCTCCCTCAGCACTGACCCTCCCACAGTGCGGAGCTCCCTCAGCACTGACCCTCCCACAGTGCGGAGCTCCCTCAGCACTGACCCTCCCACAGTGCGGAGCTCCCTCAGCACCAACCCTCCGATTTACCTCATGAATGCAGTTGAATAGCTCCCAATCGTAATCTGTCAACTGGTTGCCGAGTTCCTTGGAGCTGAAACCCTCGAGGATCTCATAGGTACCTGTGGTGGGCTGTTTCTGTTGGTGCTGTAGTGTCTGAGGAACATGGAAGGGCCATTAGATCTGGAGTACGACGCAAGTTAGCTGTTGAGTTGGGAGGAATTCGAGGCAGAGTTGGGGTGGGTTCTGGGCAGGGTTGGGGGGGGGGTTCTGGGCAGGGTTGGGGGGGTTCTGGGCAGGGTTGGGGGGGTGTTCTGGGCAGGGTTGGGGGGGGTTCTGGGCAGGGTTGGGGGGGGGGTTCTGGGCAGGGTTGGGGGGGGGTTCTGGGCAGGGTTGGGGGGGGTTCTGGGCAGGGTTGGGGGGGGGGTCTGGGCAGGGTTGGGGGGGGGGGTTCTGGGCAGGGTTGGGGGGGTTCTGGGCAGGGTTGGGGGGGGGTTCTGGGCAGGGTTGGGGGGGGTTCTGGGCAGGGTTGGGGGGGGGGTTCTGGGCAGGGTTGGGGGGGGTTCTGGGCAGGGTTGGGGGGGTGTTCTGGGCAGGGTTGGGGGGGGGTTCTGGGCAGGGTTGGGGGGGGGTTCTGGGCAGGGTTGGGGGGGGGGTTCTGGGCAGGGTTGGGGGGGGTTCTGGGCAGGGTTGGGGGGGGGGGTTCTGGGCAGGGTTGGGGGGGGGGGTTCTGGGCAGGGTTGGGGGGGGTTCTGGGCAGGGTTGGGGGGGGGTTCTGGGCAGGGTTGGGGGGGTTCTGGGCAGGGTTGGGGGGGGGTTCTGGGCAGGGTTGGGGGGGGGTTCTGGGCAGGGTTGGGGGGGGGGTTCTGGGCAGGGTTGGGGGGGGGTTCTGGGCAGGGTTGGGAGGGGGTTCTGGGCAGGGTTGGGGGGGGGGTTCTGGGCAGGGTTGGGGGGGGGTTCTGGGCAGGGTTGGGGGGGGTTCTGGGCAGGGTTGGGGGGGGGGTTCTGGGCAGGGTTGGGGGGGTGGGTTCTGGGCAGGGTTGGGGGGGGTTCTGGGCAGGGTTGGGGGGGGTTCTGGGCAGGGTTGGGGGGGGTTCTGGGCAGGGTTGGGTTAGGGTTAGGGTTAGGGTTTGGGTTAGGGTTAGGGTTAGGGTTAGGGTTAGGGTTAGGGTTAGGGTTAGGGTTAGGGTTAGGGTTAGTGTTGGGGTTGGGGTGAGTTCTGGGCAGGGTTGGGGGGGTTCTGGGCAGGGTTGGGGGGGGTTAGGGTTAGGGTTAGGGTTAGTGTTGAGTTGGGGTTAGGGTTAGGGTTAGGGTTAGTGTTGGGGTTGGGGTGAGTTCTGGGCAGGGTTGGGGGGGTTCTGGGCAGGGTTAGGGTTAGGGTTAGGGTTAGGGTTGGGCCGAGTTCTGGGCAGGGTTGGGGGGGGTTCTGGGCAGGGTTGGGGTGAGTTCTGGGCAGGGTTGGGGGGGTTCTAGGCAGGGTTAGGGGGGGTTCTGGGCAGGGTTGGGGGGGTTCTGGGCAGGGTTGGGGGGGTTCTGGGCAGGGTTGGGGGGGGGTTCTGGGCAGGGTTGGGGGGGTTCTGGGCAGGGTTGGGGGGGAGTTCTGGGCAGGGTTGGGGGGGGTTCTGGGCAGGGTTGGGGGGGTTCTGGGCAGGGTTGGGCCGAGTTCTGGGCAGGGTTGGGGTGAGTTCTGGGCAGGGTTGGGGTGAGTTCTGGGTTAGGGTTAGGGTTAGGGTTAGGGTTAGGGTTAGGGTTAGGGTGAGTTCTGGGCAGGGTTGGGGGGGGTTCTGGGCAGGGTTGGGGGGGGGTTCTGGGCAGGGTTGGGGGGGGGTTCTGGGGCAGGGTTGGGGGGGTTCTGGGCAGGGTTGGGGGGGTTCTGGGCAGGGTTGGGCCGAGTTCTGGGCAGGGTTGGTGGGGACAAAGTTGATGGAAGTGGGACAGCGAGTGGGAAGTGGTGGCGGGGGTTTCGATTCAGGAGGTATCGGTTTGGGCGGGTTACACCTTGGATTGGCAGGGGTCTGCGTTCAAGTGAACAGGTTAGACGTTAACAACCCCCCCCCCCCCCCCAATCGCCCATCGGCACATTTACCAGTTCTTCCATCTCCGTCCTTGTACAGAAGTACAGACAATCATTGAGACGCATCGACGTGTACACACATCGATCGCACGGCATCAGTTCCACCATCTCTACAAGAGAAACATCAAGATAATCCCGTCGCATCAAAGTCTTCGTAATCCCCCCAGGCCCCCGCCACTTCAGAAATATGTCTACGTCCTCCTTGAATACATTCATGATATATGGGAGAAGCCAGCGTTGGACTGGGGTGAGCTCAGTAAGAAGTATTGACAGTCAGAGAGATCTAGGTGTACAGCTCCACAGGTCACTGAAAGGGGCGACACAGGTGGAGAAGGTAGTCAAGAAGGCCGACGGCATGCTTGCCTTCATTGGCCGGGGCATTGAGTATAAGAATTGGCAAGTCACGTTGCAGCTGTATAGAACCTTAGTTAGGCCACACTTGGAGTACAGTGTTCAATTCTGGTCGCCACACTACCAGAAGGATGTGGAGGCTTTAGAGAGGGTGCAGAAGAGATTTACCAGGATGTTGCCTGGTATGGAGGGCATTAGCTATGAGGAGCGGTTGAATAAACTCGGTTTGTTCTCACTGGAACGAAGGAGGTTGAGGGGCGACCTGATAGAGGTATACAAAATTATGAGGGGCATAGACAGAGTGGATAGTCAGAGGCTTTTCCCCGGGGTAGAGGGGTCAATTACTAGGGGGCATAGGTTTAAGGTGCGAGGGGCAAGGTTTAGAGTAGATGTACGAGGCAAGTTTTTTACACAGAGGGTAGTGGGTGCCTGGAACTCGCTGCCGGAGGAGGTGGTGGAAGCAGGGACGATAGTGACATTTAAGGGGCATCTTGACAAATACATGAATAGGATGGGAATAGAGGGATACGGACCCAGGAAGTGTAGAAGATTGTAGTTTAGTCGGGCAGCATGGTCGGCACGGGCTTGGAGGGCCGAAGGGGCCTGTTCCTGTGCTGTACTTGTCTTTGTTCTTTGGGGTGGGGGCCCGATGCGAATAGTGGCTGCGATAGTATCAGAAACCCCGATATTTTAATTTTAGTTTTGTACGCTTGTGAGCAAACAGCAATTATTATTTAAATGACAAAATATTAAAACATGCCGCTGTGCAGAGAGACCTGGGTGTGCTAGTGCATGAGTCGCAAAAAGTTGGTTTGCAGGTGCAGCAGGTGATTAAGGCGGCAAATGGAGTTTTGTCCTTCATTGCTAGAGGGATGGAGTTTAAGACTAGGGAGGTTATGCTGCAATTGTATGAGGTGTTAGTGAGGCCACGTCTGGAGTATTGTGTTCAGTTTTGGTCTCCTTACCTGAGAAAGGACGTTCTGGCGCTGGAGGGTGTGCAGAGGAGATTCACTAGGTTAATCCCAGAGCTGAAGGGGTTGGATTACGAGGAGGAGGTTGAGTAGACTGGGATTGTACTCGTTGGAATTTAGGAGGATGCGGGGGGGATCTTATAGAAACATTCTGAAGGGGATAGATAGGATAGATGCGGGCAGGTTGTTTCCACTGGCGGGTGAAAGCAGAACTAGGGGGCATAGCCTCAAAATAAGGGGAAGTAGATTTAGGACTGAGTTTAGGAGGAACTTCTTCACCCAAAGGGTTTTGAATCTATGGAATTCCTTGCCCAGTGAAGCAGTAGAGGCTCCTTCATTCAATGTTTTTAAGATAAAGATAGATCGTTTTTTGAAGAATAAAGGGATTAAGGGTTATGGTGTTCGGGCCGGAAAGTGGAGCTGAGTCCACAAAAGATCAGCCACGATCTCATTGAACGGTGGAGCAGGCTCGAGGGGACAGATGGCCTACTCCTGCTCCTAGTGCTGATGACATCGTTGAAGCCATGGGATAAGACACAAAAATTTAGTGAAGGGACGCTCCCATGACAGTCTCTCAAAACAAACATCGTTAATAACACGGCATTAAAACACCTTCACCGTCGCACCTGAAAATGGCTCACAATTACCCCTCAAAACAACGCTAATCGCGCAGTGGGTCCCGGGTTCGACCCCGGCCCTGGGTCACTGTCCGTGTGGAGTTTGCACATTCCCCCCCGTGACTGCGTGGGTCTTGCCCCCACACCTCAAAGATGTGCCGGGGGGGGGGGTGGATTGGGCCGCGCTACAATTGCCCCTTAATTGCCATCTCTACTCCCACTTAAACAACAGAAATACCCTCTCAGCTCGCAATCCACTTGCCAATGCAGTAAGGGGATCGGGGGTTACGGGGAGAAGGCAGGAGAATGGAAGATGAGAAAACACCAGCCCATGATTGAACGGCGGAGCAGACTCGATGGGCCGAGTGGCCTAATTCTGCTCCTGCGTCCTCTGGACTTAGTGCTCAGGGATGTCTGGGTTCCCTACTTTGGAAAGTACCCTGGCTTCAAGAAAGGACCTGACCCCCCTCAGAACCAGTCAGAAACTCTGGCCGTATTACGTCAGAGGAGGCCTCCCGTGTGGCCTTGGCTCACCCTTCCCATTCGCACCATTCTAACATAGGTTAACATCGACCATACAGGGCAGAAGGAAGCCATTCGGCCCCATCGAGTCGGCACCGACCCACTTAAGCTCTCACTGCCCCCCCCCCCCCCCCCCCCCCCTATCCGCGTAACCCAATAGCCCCATCCGACCTTTTTGGACACTAAGGGCAATTTAGCGCGGCCAATCCCACCTGACCCGCGCGTCTTCGGACCGTGGGAGGAAGCCGGAGCACCCGGAGGAAACCCACGCAGACACGGGGAGGACGTGCAGACTCCGCACAGGCAGTGACCCAAGCCGGGAATCGAACCCGGGACCCTGTGGCGCTGCGGAGCAGCTGTGCTAACCGCTGTGAAACCGTGCTGCCCTTTGGAACAGCTTTGGAAAGGGGCCGGCAAGTCTGTCCGCAGAGGGATCTTTACACTGAAGGAAAATGCTTGACTTACGCTCGCAATCGGAAACACGACCAACACCACATTTCTGAAAAATGTCTGATGCCTCAGCTCCTCCCATTAATCACATCCTCTCACCAAACTGCAACACAATGGACCCAATTAAACTGCTCAACAGGGAAGCCCCTCAATCCAAACAAAACTCCACCAGCCCAAACTTTTTAGGGTGCTTTAATTACACTTTAGTCACTATTGTCATTAGAACGGATGGAGGTCGACAAGATTACGAGGGGCGTGGATAGAGTGGATGGGCAAGCACTCTTTCCCAGGGTGGAGGGGTCAGTCACCAGGGGGGCAGAGGTTTAAGGTCCGTGGGGCAAAGTTTAGAGGAGATGTGCGAGGCAGGTGTTTTTACGCAGAGGGTGGTGAGTGTCTGGAACGCGTTGCCAGGGGAGGCTGTGGGAGCAGATACATTAACGGCGTTCAAAAGGCATCTCGACCAACACAGGGATAGGACGGGGATAGAGGGACACGGCACTGGGAAGGGCCGAGGGTTTTGGGCCAAGGACGGTATCAGGGCCAGTACAGGCCTGGAGGGCCGAAGGGCCTGTTCCCCTGCTGTACTGTTCTTTGTACACCACAGGACAGGAACGGTCGATGTGTTTCCGAGTCGGGACGGTGCGTGTGTGTGTGTGTTGGGGGGGGGGGGGGCTCGGAGGGAGGGGGGACATGCAAGCGGCGGGCGTTGGGGGGGGGGGGGTGATTCAGGAGGTGAGTTACACTCCGCAGGATTACCAGCCTCTGACCTGCTCTGGGAGCCGCG
>NW_027308851.1:46728-65728 GCF_047496885.1 Scyliorhinus torazame
TTCTACACTTCCTGGGTCCGGATCCCTCTATTCCCATCCTATTCATGTATTTGTCAAGATGCCCCTTAAATGTCACTATCGTCCCTGCTTCCACCACCTCCTCCGGTAGCGAGTTCCAGGCACCCAATACCCTCTGCGTAAAAAACTTGCCTCGTACATCTACTCTAAACCTTGCCCCTCTCACCTTAAACCTATGCCCCCTAGTAATTGACCCCTCTACCCCGGGGAAAAGCCTCTGACTATCCACTCTGTCTATGCCCCTCATAATTTTGTATACCTCTATCAGGTCTCCCCTCAACCTCCTTCGTTCCAGTGAGAACAAACCGAGTTTATTCAACCGCTCCTCATAGCTAATGCCCTCCACACCAGGCAACATCCTGGTAAATCTCTTCTGCAACCTCTCTAAAGCCTCCACATCCTTCTGGTAGTGTGGCGACCAGAATTGAACACTATACTCCAAGTGTGGCCTAACTAAGGTTCTATACAGCTGCAACATGATTTGCCAATTCTTATACTCAATGCCCCGGCCAAAGAAGGCAAGCATGCCGTCTGCCTTCTTGACTACCTTCTCCACCTGTGTCGCCCCTTTCAGTGACCTGTGGACCTGTACTCCTAGATCTCTTTGACTTTCAATACTCTTGAGGGTTCTACCATTCACTGTATATTCCCGACCTGCATTAGACCTTCCAAAATGCATTACCTCACATTTGTCCGGATTAAACTCCATCTGCCATCTCTCCGCCCAAGTCTCCAAACAATCTAAATCCTGCTGTATCTTGTTATCTTATTACTAGGGGGCATAGGTTTAAGGTGCGAGGGAAGGTTTGGAGTAGATGTACCTGGTAGTGGGTACCTGGAACTCGCTGCCGGAGGAGGTGTTGGAAGCAGGGACGATAGTGACATTTAAGGGGCATCTTGACAAATACATGAATAGGATGGGAATAGAGGGATACGGACCCAGGAAGTGAAGAAGATTGTAGTTTAGTCGGGCAGCGTGGTCGGCGCGGGCTTGGAGGGCCGAAGGGCCTGTTCCTGTGCTGTACTTTTCTTTGTTCTTTGTTCTTGAATCTCAATAAAGGAATGTACGACAAGGCGTGAGTTGGCTATGACGGATTGAGGCACGCTACTTAGAGGGATGACGGTGGATAGGCAATGGCAAACATTCGAAGGACGCATGGGGGGGGGGGGGCGGGGGAACTGCAGCAACTGGCGCAGAAATAAAACGGGAAAATTGTTCAACCCATGGCTTAAACATTGGGCCAAGGGATTGGTGAAGAAATGGGGAAAGTAGAGTAGGAGAGTAAGCTTGCGGGAAACGTAAAAACTGACTGTAAAAGTTTCTATCGCCGCGTGAAGATGGATGAAGATAGATGTAGGTCCCTTACAGTCAAAAAGAGGGGGATGTACTTTCGGCGACAAAGAAATGGCCGGGCAACTACAGACATACTTTGGTTGAAAGGAGGACGGGAACCACGCATTGGAAAACGGGGAACGCAGGGTTTAATGAGAGGGGAGAACTGTAGGAAATCAGCATCAGTCGGGAAATGGCGTTGGGGAAATTGACGGGACTGAAGGCCGACACATCCCCAGGGCCAGATGATCTACATCGCAGGGTTCTTCAGGAAGTGGCCCGGGGGAATAGTGGCCACGTTGGTCAGGAGTCAATGAGACTCATTTCCTGAAGATGGGAGGGTGGCTAAAATGTACGACTCGAGAAGGGGAGGTGGGCAGAAAAGAGGGAATTATGGTCCTGACGACGGCAGCGGGGGAAATTCTGGCGCCCGTGATCGAAGATTTAACAGCAGAGCACTCGGCGGGGAACAGTGGCAGGGTTGGACAGGATCGGCGCGGATTGGCGAGAGAGGGAAATTGCGAACGCCAAATCGACTGGAACTCTTCGACTGGGGGCGGTGTACCGAGATGGATGGAAGATAGGTTGGCGGACAGGAAACAAAGAATAGGAATTAACGGGTCTTTTTCCCGAATGGCGGGCGGTGGCGAGTGGGGGTAGGGCGGGGATCGGTGCTGTTCACGATATACATCAATGATTTAGATGAGGGAGCTCGATGTGATATCTCCAAATTTGCGGGCGGCGTCGAGTTGGGCGGGAGGGTGAGCTGCGAGGAGGCCGCGGGGAACCTTCAGCGGGATTTGGGCAAGTGAGTGGGCAAACGGGCGGCAGATGCAGTTTAATACGGGGAAAGGCGAGGTTTGTCCAGTTTGGGGGCAGCAATGAGAAGGCAGATTATTATGGGGAACGGCCATGGTTTAAGTGCGGGGAGCGGGCAAGGAGACCTGGCTCTCCTCGTACACCAGTCGCTGAAGGTACGGCGGGCGGAGAAGGAGGCCAATGGTATGGTGGTCCTCCACAACCGAGACGACTGGATAGGGTAGACTCAGGAACCCATTCCTTGACCTCAGGGCCTTACATTTGACCTCAGAACCCCACTCCTTGACCTAATGACATTCTATGTGGCCTCAGGATTTGTCGATTTGGCCTCAGGATTCCGCTCCCTCTTTTGACCTCAGTGCCCCCCCCCGGGTTCAGCATTCACCCCCCCTTTGGCCTCAGGACCCTTCAATTGGCCTCAGGACCCCTCAAATGGCCTCAGGACCCTTTAATTGGCCTCAGGAACCCCAACTTTGCCTCAGGACCGTTTAATTGGCCTCAGGACCCTTTAATTGACCTCAGGACCCTTCAATTGGCCTCAGGACCCTTTAATTGGCCTCAGGGCCCTTTAATTGGCCTCAGGACCCTTCAATTGGCCTCAGGGCCCTTTCATTGACCTCAGGACCATTTAATTGGCCTCAGGGCCCTTTAATTGACCTCAGGACCCTTCAATTGGCCTCAGGACCCTTTAATTGGCCTCAGGGCCCTTTAATTGGCCTCAGGACCCTTCAATTGGCCTCAGGGCCCTTTCATTGACCTCAGGACCATTTAATTGGCCTCAGGGCCCTTTCATTGACCTCAGGACCCTTCAATTGGCCTCAGGACCCCCAATTTTGCCTCAGGACCCTTTAATTGGCCACAGGACCCCCAATTTTGCCTCAGGACCCTTTAATTGGCCGCAGGGCCCTTTAATTGGCCCAGGACCCTTTAATTGGCCGCAGGGCCCTTTAATTGGCCTCAGGACCCCCAATTTTACCTCAGGACCCTTTAATTGGCCGCAGGGCCCTTTAATTGGCCTCAGGACCCCCAATTATGCCTCAGGACCCTTTAATTGGCCCAGGACCCTTTAATTGGCCTCAGGACCCTTTAATTGGCCTCAGGACCAGGAACCACCCACTCCCCCGCTGATTGGCCGAGGGCTGCCCCGCCCCCCATTCTCCCCGGCGCCGGCTCCCATTGGTCCGCCCTCCGGCACTGGCCCCGCCCCCCGACCAATCAGACCGAGGCTCCCGGCAGACCCCGCGCGCAGAGGCGGCAGCGGCGCGAGAGGGAGCGGGTGAGGAGGTGCGCGCGCAGCCCGGCTGGCGGCGGCGGCGGCCGTTAGGATTCAAATCCCAACCGTCACCAACCGCCGCCGCGAGGGAGCCCCTTCCCCCGGGGCCCGGGCAACCCCGCCAGGAGCCCGCGCTCAGCCAGCCCCGCCCCCTTTCACCCAACCCCGCCCCCTGGGACATTAACCCCGCCCCCTTACACCCTGACCCCGCCCCCTTACCGTGCTGATTCCCACCCCTTACACCTGACTCCGCCCCCTGATCCACTGACCCCGCCCCCTTACGGTCTGACCCCGCCCCCTGGCACCTTAACCCCGCCCCCTGGGACATTAACCCCGCCCCCTTACACCCTGACCCCGCCCCCTTACCGTGCTGATTCCCACCCCTTACACCTGACTCCGCCCCCTGATCCACTGACCCCGCCCCCTTACGGTCTGACCCCGCCCCCTGGCACCTTAACCCCGCCCCCTGGGACATTAACCCCGCCCCCTTACACCCTGACCCCGCCCCCTTACCGTGCTGATTCCCACCCCTTACACCTGACTCCGCCCCCTGATCCACTGACCCCGCCCCCTTACGGTCTGACCCCGCCCCCTGGGACATTAACCCCGCCCCCTTACACCCTGACCCCGCCCCCTTACCGTGCTGATTCCCACCCCTTATATCTGACTCCGCCCCCTGATCCACTGACCCCGCCCCCTTATGGTCTGACCCCGCCCCCTGGTACCCTAGCCCCGCCCCCTTACACCCTGACCCCGCCCCCTGGCACCCTGGCCCCGCCCCCTTTCACCATAACCCCGCCCCCTGGTTCTCTAACCCCGCCCCCTGGGACATTAACCCCGCCTCCTTACACCCTGACCCCGCCCCCTTACCGTGCTGATTCCCACCCCTTACACCTGACTCCGCCCCCTGATCCACTGACCCCGCCCCCTTACGGTCTGACCCTGCCCCCTGGCACCTTAACCCCGCCCCCTGGCACCCTAGCCCCGCCCCCTTACACCCTGACCCCGCCCCCTGCCTCCCTAACCCCACCCTCTTACACCCTGACCCCGCCCCCTCACTCCCTAACCCTGCCCCCTGGGTCACTGGCCCCGCCTCCTGGGTCACTAACCCCGCCCCTAATTAACCTGACTCCACCACCTGGTACCATGTATCCCGCCTCCTGGTACCATGTACCCGCCACCTCGGTCACTCCGCCCTCCTCAGTCACTCCACCCCCCTCGGTCACTCCGCCCCCCCCCCAGTAACTCCACCCCCCTCGGTCACTCCGCCCCCCCCAGTAACTCCACCCCCCTCGGTCACTCCACCCCCCCTCGGTCACTCCGCCCCCCCCCCAGTAACTCCACCCCCCTCGGTCACTCCGCCCCCCTCGGTCACTCCGCCCCAACCCTCCCCCCAGTAACTCCACCCTCGGTCACCGTTCCCCCGCCCTCCGGCCCCCTTCGCCGTGGTTCGATTGTGACCTCTGACCGCTCTCTCTCTCTCTGCCGGTTTAGTGAACCCGCCCCGGCACGGCCCGCCATGATTTCCCTCGCCTTGTTCCCCCCGCCCAGCACCGCCGGCGGGGTCACCCTCTACGAGCTCAACAACGAGCTGGTGGCCGGACCGCAATGCGAGGAGGACACGCAGGCCTTTCACCTCCAGGTAGGCGGAGTTGGGCGACGAGGGGGGGGCGGCGGGGAGGAAGGCAAATCCAAACTCCTAGTCATGTTCGCAAACGGAACCACGTCACAGACTGGGGCGTCCACAGCCAAGGGGCAGTGAGTGAAATGTCCCACCTCAGGTGGAGGAGAATTCAAGTGCATTCCAGAGGGCTTTGGCATACTTGCGTGCTTTCCCAACAAAAGTAAATAACTTGAAGATAGAGGGGCTTTCTAAGGAGAAGACTTGGGGGAAGTGAGGAAGTGAAACTGTGAGTATAACCTACATGGGTATAACCCCCTGGGGGCTGGGGTCACACTTAGGCCAGACCGGGTAAGGCCGGCAGACTTCTTGCCCCATGAGTGAACCAGATGGGCTTTAATTCTCCGACAATGGATGATCGGCTCTCGGTCGCCGTTACTGAGAGCTGGGCCACAGGGTTGCAAGCCCAGACTTGATTGAGTGTTTCGAAGCGGTGATCAGGTGCGTGGATGATGTCAATGCGCTTGACGTAGTCGACTTGGACTTCAGCAAGGCTTTCGATAAAGTGCCACAAGGGAGGCTGATAGCGAAGGTAAGAGCCAATGGGATCCAAGGAAGTTTGGCAAATTGGATCCAGAATTGGCGGGAAGCAGAGGGTGATGGTGGAGCGGTGTTTTTCCCGACCTAGAAGCCTGCGTCCAGTGGGATCCCACAGGGATCAGTGTTGGGGCCCTTGCTGTTTGTGGGATTTGAATGGTTAGGTGGTTGTTTTTGACTGGCGCAGATGCGATGGGCCGAGGGGGCCTTTTCTGTGCTGTTTGATTCTATGACTCTGTTGGGAAAACTCATAAGTATGCCAGAGCCCTCTGGAATTCACTTGAATTCTCCTCCACTCTCTTCGGAGGTGAAAATTTTGCTTCCCCCCCCGCCACGCTGCTATTAACTCTCTCGGGCAAACTGCGCACAATAACTCTCGCGTCGAGCGCCCAGGTAAATTGCAACCAGAGAATTTTCCTGAGCTCCATGACAATGTGGCATGGTGGGAGATGTCCTCAAACCGACCCTTTCAGTGAAGTATCCCTCGATTACAATCCGAATTGATCTGACGAAGTGAATGGATTTTGATAGGGGGGGTGGGGGAGGGTGGTTAAGTGGTATTTGCTTCGTTCCTGTGCTGGCGTGGGGCTCTGATTACTCTTCCTTTTGCTTCCCCAGGTCCTCGGATTACCCCCCGTGGCCATCCAGAAGGACTCTCTAAAGCAGCACAGCCGTTCCGACCACAGCACCAAGGCGGCCTTCATCCATCACTGTGAGTCCGTGTGGAAGCGTAGCGGGAATGCTTGGTGAGTTGGGCATGGGAGGGGAGGGGCGAAGGAAGAGGCACGTCACCTCGCCCATCTTTTTGGCTCTTGCTTCCTGCTGCTCGGTCGAGGGCCGTCACGAATGTGTCGCTTCCCCGTTATTTGGACAACCCCCTCACTCTGAGAGTACACCCTCTGGTCCTAGACTCTCCCGCAAAAAGGGAACAGCCTCTCGGCTCCCACCCTGTCAAACACCCCCCCCGCCCCCAGAGAATCCAACGTCTCAATAAGGTTGCCTCTCATTCTTCGAAACTCCAGGCCCCGACCCACTCGCCCTCTCCTCGTAATAAAATACCTCCTGTTTCTTTGTTTGACTCTTGTACAGTAAAGTATTTTGTGTTTTGTAAATATGGCCTATTTCTTTCAGCCGATGACCGGGAGACTGAACTTTTCTCGCAAAGTTCATGGCTTCCCTCGCGATCGTTACGATGGCTTTGGTCCGGGTGGGGGTGGGGGGGTCACAACAGCGGGGCGCTGTCCGATAGTGACCACAACTCTCTGTTTTCTAGGCGTGAATCCGGGCTCTCTGGTGTTCTCTGTGAGATCGCAGCGTCGGACGATGAAGGTAAGCGGCAAGTGGGGTCTCGATTTAAATTCTTGTCCAAAATATCCTCCCTCCCACAGTGCGGCGCTCCCTCAGCACTGACCCTCCCACAGTGCGGCGCTCCCTCAGCACTGACCCTCCCACAGTGCGGCACTCCCTCAGTGCTGACCCTCCCACAGTGCGGGGCACCCTCAGCACTGACCCTCTCACAGTGCGGAGCTCCCTCAGCACTGACCCTCTCACAGTGCGGAGCTCCCTCAGCACTGACCCTCCCACAGTGCGGAGCTCCCTCAGCACTGACCCTCCCACAGTGCGGGGCACCCTCAGCACTGACCCTCCCACAGTGCGGAGCTCCCTCAGCACTGACCCTCCCACAGCGCGGAGCTCCCACAGCACCGACCCTCCCACAGTGCGGAGCTCCCTCTGCACTGACCCTCCCACAGTGCGGCGCTCCCTCAGCACCGACCCTCCCACAGTGCGGCGCTCCCTCAGCACTGACCCTCCCACAGTGCGGCGCTCCCTCAGCACCGACCCTCCTACAGTGCGGAGCTCCCTCAGCACCGACCCACCCACAGTGCGGAGTTCCCTCAGCACTGACCCTCCCACAGTGCGGAGGTCCCTCAGCACCGACCCTCCCACAGTGCGGAGCTCCCTCAGCACTGACCCTCCCACAGTGCGGCGCTCCCTCAGCACTGACCCTCCCACAGTGCGGAGCTCCCTCAGCACTGACCCTCCCACAGTGCGGCGCTCCCTCAGCACTGACCCTCCCGCAGTGCGGCGCTCCCACAGCACCGACCCTCTCACAGTGCGGAGCTCCCACAGCACCGACCCTCCCACAGTGCGGAGCTCCCTCAGCACTGACCCTCCCACAGTGCGGCCCTCCCTCGGACATCCCGTTGACCCTCTCTCTTGTCTGCTTATTTTCAGCTCCCCAGTGGCTGAGGAAGGTCTCCACATTGGCCTTGGAAATGTTCCAGTGGGCGTCCTCCATTCACACCTCGTTGTCTCCGCACCTCACAGTTAGTATCAGCTGGGCAGGTCACGATCGACGGTAGGACGTTACGAAGTAGGGAGGGACCAGGGCAGGCTGATTCAGGGGTCACACCGGACACCCTCCTCGATTAGCCGAGGTGCAGAATATAAGAGCGGGGAGATCACGATGATTGCATAGTGTTCAATTCCGGTCGCCACACTACCAGAAGGATGTGGAGGCTTTAGAGAGGGTGCAGAAGAGATTTACCAGAATGTTGCCTGGTATGGAGGGCATTAGCTATGAGGAGCGGTTGAATAAACTCGGTTTGTTCTCACTGGAACGAAGGAGGTTGAGGGGCGACCTGATAGAGGTCTACAAAATTATGAGGGGCATAGACAGAGTGGATAGTCGGAGGCTTTTCCCCGGGTTAGAGGGGTCAATTACTAGGGGGCATAGGTTTAAGGTGAGAGGGGCAAGGTTTAGAGGAGATGTACGAGGCAAGTTTTTTACGCAGAGGGTAGTGGGTGCCTGGAACTCGCTGCCGGAGGAGGTGGTGGAAGCAGGGACGATAGGGACATTTAAGGGGCATCTTGACAAATACATGAATAGGATGGGAATAGAGGGATACGGACCCAGGAAGTGTAGAAGATTGTAGTTTAGTCGGGCAGCATGGTCGGCACGGGCTTGGAGGGCCGAAGGGCCTGTTCCTGTGCTGTACTTTTCTCTGTTCTTGAATCTCAATAAAGGAAAGTACGACAAGGTGTGAGTTGGCTGTGACGGATTGAGGAACGCTACTTAGAGGGATGACGGCGGATAGGCAATGGCGAACATTCGAAGGACGCATGGGGGGGGGGGGGGGGGGGGGGACTGCGTTCGGAGTTCCCTCGGAGCGGAGAAGGCCTCAGGAGGAGGTTCAGAGGGGGATTTGGGCAGGAACCTTTTGACCCAGAGGGTGGCGGGAGCCTCGAGCTCGCTGCCCGAAAGGGCGGGAGAGGCAGGCGACTCCAACCACAATTGAGATGCGTGGGGGTGAGCTCTCGAAACGCCCGACGCGCAGGCTAAACGCTGTTTTTTCGTTATTTCTCTGTTCCAGCTCAGCATGGAGATGTTGCTCGGCGAATTCGCGCACGTGGCTGACTGGTGAGTGGCTGATCAGACCCGTCCCTGGCCTCATAGAACATCCAACATGGAACATGACAGCGCAGTCCAGGCCCTTCAGCCCTCGATGTTGCGCCGACCTGTGAATCCATTCTAAAGCCCATCTACACTATTCCCTTATCGTCCATATGTCTATCCAATGACCATTCGAATGCCCTTAGTGTGGGCGAGTCCACTACTGTTGCAGGCAGGGCATTCCACGCCCTTACTACTCTCTGAGTAAAGAACCTACCTCTGACATCTGTCCCCTATCTATCGCCCCTCAATTTAAAGCTACGTCCCCTCGTGCTGGACATCACCATCCGAGGAAAAAGGCTCTCACTGTCCCACCCTATCCAATCCTCTGATCATCTTGTCTGCCGCAATTCAGTCACCTCTTAACCTTCTTCTCTCTGACGAAAACAGCCTCCAGCCTTTCCTCATCAGATCTTCCCTCCATACCAGGCAACATTCTGGTAAATCTCCTCCGCACCCTTTCCAAAGCTTCCACATCCTTCCTGTAATGCGGCGACCGGAATTGCACGCAATGCTCCAAATGCGGCCGCACCAGAGTTTTGTACAGCTGCAACATGACCTCCTGACTCCGGAACTCAATCCCTCTACCAATAAAAGCTAACACACCGTCCGCCTCCTTAACAACCCTCTCAACCTGGGTGGCAACTTTCAGGGATCTATGTACATGGACACCGAGATCTCTCTGCTCATCCACACGGCCAAGAATCTTACCATTAGCCCAGTACTCAGTCTTCCTGTTATTCCTTCCAAAATGAATCACCTCACACTTTTCTGCATTAAACTCCATTTGCCACCTCTCAGCCCAGCGCTGCAGCTTATCTCTGTCCCTCTGTAACTTGTAACATCCTTCCGCACTGTCCGCAACTCCACCGACTTTAGTGTCATCTGCGAATTTACTCACCCGCCCTTCTGCGCCCTCCTCCAGGTCATTTATAAAAATGACAAACAGCAGCGGCCCCAAAACAGACCCTTGTGGTACACCACTAGTAACTGGACTCCAGTCTGAACATTTCCCATGAACCACCACCCTCTGTCTTCTTCCAGCTAGCCAATTTCTGATCCAAACTGCTAAATCTCCCTGAATCCCATGCCTCCGTATTTTCTGCAGTAGCCTACCTTGGGGAACCTTATCAAACGCTTTACTGAAATCCATATACACCACATCAACTGCTTTACCCTCGTCCACCTGTTTGGTCACCTTCTCAAAGAACTCAATAAGGTTTGTGAGGCATGACCTACCCTTCACAAAACTGTGTTGACTATCTCTAATCAAATTATTCCTTTCCAGATGATTATACATCCTATCTCTTATAAACCTTTCCAAGATTTTGCCCACAACAGAAGTAAGGCTCACTGGTCTATAGTTACCGGGGTTGTCTCTACTCCCCTTCTTGAACAAGGGGACAACATTTGCTATCCTCCAGTCTTCTGGCACTATTCCTCGAGACAAAGGTGACTGAAAGATCAAAGCCAAAGGCTCGTCAATCTCCTCCCGAGCTTCCCAGAGAATCCTAGGATAAATCCCATCCGGCCCAGGGGACTTATCTATTTTCACCCTTTCCAGAATTGCTAACACCTCCTCCTTATGAACCTCAAGCCCTTCTAGTCGAGTAGCCTGAATCTCCGTATTCTCCTCGACAACATTGTCTTTTTCCTGTGTGAATACGGACAAAAAATATTAATTTGCCACCTCTCAGCCCAGCTCTGCAGCTTATCTCTGTCCCTCTGTAACTTGTAACATCCTTCCGCACTGTCCACAACTCCACCGACTTTAGTGTCATCTGCGAATTTACTCACCCGCCCTTCTACGCCCTCCTCCAGGTCATTTATAAAAATGACAAACAGCAGCGGCCCCAAAGCAGATCCTTGTGGTACACCACTTGTAACTGGACTCCAGTCTGAACACTTCCCATCAGCCACCACCCTCTGTCTCGGGAGATTCACCCCTTTCCCCGCGGAGGGTGAGGGATGCGTTGGGAGGGTGGAGGGTGAACCAGGGACGGACGGCGAACGAAACCAAACCCTAACCCTAACCCTAACCCTAACCCTAACACCCCCCCCCCCCGCTAGCCGACGGCAAGTACATAACTAATAATTTATTCTGCACCTCAACAACGGACCTTCTCTGTTTCCAGGCTGGAGTGCCCCCTCCGCGCGTTTGCCTGGCACCCCCACACTTTCAAATTCGCCCTGGGGCTCCTGGATGACTCGGTCAGGGTCTACAACTGCAAGAGGTAGGTGCGGGCCTGTTGGACGGCCAGGGTCCCTGTCCGAGCAGGGGACTTGAGTAAAATTGGATGGTAAACCTACTGGGCAACTTGAGGGTTGCAAGAAGCCAGGAGGGTAGGTTTGGGGGTGATGGAAGGGGGTTAAGGTGTGTTTGACTGCAGGGGTCCTGTTTTTTTTTTTTGTCGAAGGAAGGGCAGCTTGGCCCGATTAGCAGCCATAAGACATAGGAGCAGAATTCGGCCACTCGGCCCATCGAGTTGGCTCCGCCGTGGCTGATATTTTCTCCTCCCCATTCTCCCGCCTTCTCCCCATAACCCCCGATCCCCTTATTGATCAAGAACCTATCTATCTCTGTCTTAAAGACGCTCAGTGAATTGGCCCCCACAGCCTTCTGCGGCAAAGAGTTCCACAGATTCCCCCCCCCTCTGGCTGGAGAAATTCCTCCCCGTCTCGGTTTTGAAGCCTTCAGTCTGAGATGGTGTCCTCTCGCTTCTCCTACAAGTGGAAACGTCCACGTCCGCTCTATCCCGGGCCTCCTGTAAGTTTCAATAAGATCCCCCCACCCTCGTCCTTCTAAACTCCCAACGAGTGCGGACCCAGAGTCCTCGACCGCTTCCTCGTACGGCGACCTCTTCGTTCCGGGGGATCGTCCTCGCGAGCCTCCCTCTGGGCCCTTTCCCAGGCCCCAGCCCGTCCTTCCTTAGACACGGGGGGGGCCCCCGAAACGGCTCACCCCGCTCCGAACGGGGCCTGAGCGGAGCCTCAGGAGTACGTCCCTGGTCCTGTATCCCGGCCCTCTCGACGCGAACTCCGACGTCGCAATCTCCGCCCCGACTGCCGACTGAGCCCGCTCGTTAACCTGAAGAGAATCGTCAACAAGGACTCCCCAAGTCTCTTTGTGCTTCTGATTTCCAAAGCATTTAGAAAATAGTCTGTGCCTAAGTTCCTCCTTCCAAAGTGCTTAACCTCACACTTTTCCACATTGTATTGCGTTTGCCACTTCCTTGCCCACTCTCCTCGCCCGTCCAAGTCCTTCCGCAGCCCCCTTGCTTCCTCAATACTACCTGTCCCTCTACAGATCTTTGTATCACCTTGCCCCTCGCACCTTAAACCTATGCCCCCGAGTTATTGACCCCTCTACCCTGGGGAAAAGCCTCTGACTATCCCCTCTGTCTATGCCCCTCGTAATTTTGTAGACCTCTATCAGGTCGCCCCTCAACCTCCGTCGTTCCAGTGAGAACAGACCGAGTTCATCCAACCGCTCCTCGTAGCTAATGCCCTCCATACCAGGCAACATTCTGGTAAATCTCTTCTGCACCCTCTCTCAAGCCTCCACATCCTTCTGGTAGTGTGGCGACCGGAATTGAACACTATACTCCAAGTGTGGCCTAACTAAGGTTCTATACAGCTGCAACGCGACTTGCCAATTCTTATACTCAATGCCCCGGCCAATGAAGGCAAGCATGCCGTGTGCCTTCTTGACTACCTTCTCCACCTGTGTTGCCCCTTTCAGTGACCTGTGGACCTGTACTCCTAGATCTCTCTGGCTGTCAATACTCTTTAGAACATAGAACAGTACAGCACAGAACAGGCCCTTCGGCCCTCGATGTTGTGCCGAGCATTGTCCGAGACCAAGCTCAGGCTCTCCCACTCCCTGTCATTCTGGTGCGCTCCATGTGCCTATCCAATAACCGCTTGAAAGTTCCGAAAGTGTCCGACTCCACTATCACAGCAGGCAGTCCATTCCACACCCTAACCACTCTCTGAGTAAAGAACCTACCTCGGACATCCCTCCTATATCCCCACCCCGAACCTTATAGTTATGCCCCCTTGTCACAGCGACATCCACCCGAGGAAATCGTCTCTGAACGTCCACTCTATCTATCCCCCTCATCATCTTATACACCTCGATTAAGTCGCCTCTCATCCTCCTCCGCTCCAAAGCTCCCTCAACCTTTCCTCATAAGACCCACCCTCCAATCCAGGCAACATTCTGGTAAATCCCCTCTGCCCCCTTTCCAATGCTTCCACATCCTTCCTATAGTGAGGTGACCAGAACTGCACACACTACTCCAAATGTGGTCTCACCAGGGTCCGGTACAGTTGCAGCATAACCCCGCGGCTCTTAAACTCAAGCCCCCCGTTAATAAACGCTAACACACTGTGGGCCTTCTTCACGGCTCCATCCACTCGAGTGGCAACCTTCAGAGATCTGTGGACATGAACCCCGAGATCTCTCTGCTCCTCCACCTTCCTCAGGACCCCGCCGTCGACCCCGTAATCCGCTTGTCCCGCCAAAAATGAATCACCTCGCACTCATCAGGGTTAAACTCCATCTGCCACTTCTCGGCCCAGCTCTGCATCCTATCAGTGTCTCTTTGCGGCCTACCACGGCCCTCCCCCTCACCCACTACTCCACCAATCTTGGTGTCATCAGCAAATTTACTGACCCCCCCCCCCCCCTTCAGCCCCCTCCTCCAAGTCGTTGATAAACATCACAAAGAGCGTAGGACCCAGCACTGATCCCTGTGGTACACCCGCTGGTAACTGGTCTCCGGGATGAAGATTTTCCATCCACCACCACCCCCCGTCTTCGATGTGATAGTCAGTCACCGATCCAATCGGCCAAATTTCCCTCGATCCCACACCTCCTTACTTCCCCCCCGGGGGTTAATTAATTAGCCTTCAGCTCGACGAGCCGGCATCATTGCCGGATGGAGCTGGGGGGGGGAGGGGGGGCTTTTTCGACAAAGCCCTTTTCTCAGTTTTGGTCCTGACCCCGTGCCCGCAGTGGAACCGTTCTGCTCTTAGTTAAAACTGTATTAGAAGCGCTGCAGACTTGTCTGAGGATTAGGGGGTTGAGAAACAGCCTTTTGGAGAATCCCAGTCCTGGTTGATTTGTTTTGATTTATTATTGTCACATGTATTATATGTTATGGGAGAGAACCCCAAAATGTGTCATGGAGTTCAATCAACCAACCAAAGTGAGGTGATTCACTTTGGAAGGAATAACAGGAATGCGGAATATTTGGCTAATGGTAAAGTTCTTGAAAGTGTGGATGAGCAGAGGGATCTAGGTGTCCATGTACATAGATCCCTGAAAGTTGCCACCCAGGTTGATAGGGTTGTGAAGAAGGCCTATGGAGTGTTGGCCTTTATTGGTAGAGGGATTGAGTTCCGGAGTCGGGAGGTCATGTTGCAGCTGTACAGAACTCTGGTACGGCCGCATTTGGAGTATTGCGTACAGTTCTGGTCACCGCATTACAGGAAGGACGTGGAGGCTTTGGAGCGGGTGCAGAGGAGATTTACCAGGATGTTGCCTGGTATGGAGGGGAAATCTTATGAGGAAAGGCTGACGGACTTGAGGTTGTTTTCGTTGGAGAGAAGAAGGTTAAGAGGAGACTTAATGGAGGCATACAAAATGATCAGGGGGTTGGATAGGGTGGACAGTGAGAGCCTTCTCCCGTGGATGGAAATGGCTGGCACGAGGGGACATAGCCTTAAACTGAGGGGTAATAGATATAGGACAGAGGTCAGAGGTAGGTTCTATACGCAAAGAGTAGTGAGGCCGTGGAATGCCCTACCTGCTACAGTAGTGAACTCGCCAACATTGAGGGCATTTAAAAGTTTATTGGATAAACATATGGATGATAATGGCATAGTGTAGGTTAGATGGCTTTTGTTTCGGTGCAACATCGTGGGCCGAAGGGCCTGTACTGCGCTGTATTGTTCTATGTTCTATGTTCAACCTCCCCCTTTAATGTATTTGTTGCTTTTCCGAGCACACGGCTTGTTCCCTAGGTGTGGGATTACAATTATGGACACGTGGGTGTTTAAACACAAAACAATGTTTATTCCATGAACTCAACTTAACATCTTAAATAAACCTTGGATCTTTTAACACCCCTTACTTCAAAGATAACTCAGAAAACATTGCAACTGTAAATAATTCCTCAAAATGTTCCTTCAAACTTCCAAGAGACTTAACACCTTTAAACAGAGTCACATCAGGTTAAAGGCTTCACTATTGTGAGTTTAAATCGCCCAAGTGATGCAGAGATAGTCTTTCATGGCAGAGATCCAACTCACTGCAAACACACAGACACTCCCAAGCACTTTTCAAACTGCAAAACTAAACTGCAAAATGGCTGACCTGACCTCAGCTCCACCCACTCTCTGACATCGCTGTTTTCTTAAAGGTACATTGCTTAAACATCCATGTCTTAAAGGAACTCTCACATGACATAGTATACAGTGAAAAGTCTTGTTTCTTGCCTGCTGTACAAACAATGCACGCCGTGCATAGGGAAGGAGGGAGAGGCTGCAGAATATAATGTTACAGTCATAGCAAGGTGTAGAGAAAAGGTCAACTTAATACGAGGTAGGTCCATTCAAAAGTCTGATGGCAGTCGGGAAGAGGCTGTTCTCGAGTCGGTCGGTACGTGACTTTGGGATCTTTTTCCTGACGGAAGGAGGTGGGAGAGAGCGTGTCCGGGGTGCGGGGGGGGGGTCCTTAACTATGCTGGCTGCCTTTCCGAGGCTGCGGGAATTGTAGACGGAGTCGATGGACGGGAGGCTGGTTTGCGTGACGGGCTGGGCTACACTCCCGGCCTTTTGTAGCCTCCTGCGGCCTTGGGAAGAGCAGGATCCGCACCGAGCTGTGATACAACCAGAAAGAATGCTTTCTATGGAGCATCTGTAAACATTGGTGAGGGTCGGAGCTGACATGCCAAATTTCCTCAGTCTTCTGAGAACGTAGAGACGTTGGTGGGCTTTCTTAACTATAGTGTCAGCGTGGGGGGACCAGGACAGGCTGCTGGTGATCTGGACGCCTAAAAGCTTGAAGCTCTCGACCCTTTCTACCCCGTTCCCGTTGATGTAGACAGGGGCATGTTCTCCACTAGGCTTCCTGAAGTCGGTGACAATCTCCTTCGTTTCGTTGACATTGAGGGAGAGATTATTGTCGTCGCACCAGCTCACCAGATTCTCTGTCTCATTCCCGTACTCTGTCTCGTCGTTGTTCGAAATCCGACCCACTACGGTGGCGTCACCAGCAAATTTGAAGATCGAGTTGGAGGGGAATTTGGCCGGGCAGTCATAGGTGTACGAGGAGTATCGTAGGGGGCTGAGGACACAGCCTTGGGGGTTTCGGACAGGAGCCAGATCTGATTGGTGAAAAAGTGTCGAGAGATCTCTTCCTTCAAAGAATAACTCTGTGAGGACAGGTTTTCCTGTGTGCTATCGGTATTTAGGCTGGTTTGAGAGCTGGGAGGGGCAGTTAAGGGTATTGTCTTCGCCGTGTCGAGTGGTATTGTTTTAAGAAGGCGAATGGAGTTTTAGTCCTTCTTTGCGAGAGGGATGGAGTTTAAGGGTTAGGGTTAGGGTTAGGGTTAGGGTTACCCTAACCCTAATTTGGAGTTTAAGACTAGTTAGGTTATGCTGCAATTGTATACGGTGTTAGTGAGGCCACACCTGGAGTATTGTGTTTAGTTTTGGTCTCCTTACTTGAGAAAGGACGTACTGGCACTGGGGTGTGTGCAGAGGAGATTCATTAGGTTAATCCCAGAGCTGAAGGGGTTGGATTACGAGGGGAGGTTGAGTAGACTGGGACTGTACTCGTTGGAATTTAGAAGGATGAGGGGGGATCGTATAGAAACATTATGAAGGGAATAGACAGGATAGATGCGGGCAGGTTGTTTCCACTGGCGGGTGAAAGCAGAACTAGGGGGCATGGCCTCAAAATAATAGAAGTAGATTTAGGACTGAGTTTAGGAGGAACTTCTTCACCCAAAGGGTTGTGAATCTCTGGAATTCCTTGCCCAGTGGAGCAGGAGAGGCTCCTTCATTCAATGTTTTTAAGGTAAAGATAGTCTTTGGATGAACAAAGGGATTAAGGGTTATGGTGTTCGTCCCGTGTGTGTGGGGTGTGCGTGCCGTGTGAGTTAGGCGTGTGTGTGACTTCCGTGACTTCTTCCCTCAGCGCGACAGTGCCTACTCTGAAACACCGTTTGCAGAAGGACGTGTCCGTTCTGGCTTGGAAGCCCCTCTGTGCCTCCGTGCTGGCCGTCGGTTGCGTCACCTGTATCCTGGTGTGGAACATAGACCCCACCTCGCTCTCCACCAGGTACGTCGGAGGGCTGGCGCCGAGGGAGCGCCGCACTGTGGGAGGGTCGGTGCTGAGGGAGCGCCGCACTGTGGGAGGGTCGGTGCTGAGGGAGCTCCGCACTGTGGGAGGGTCAGTGCTGAGGGAGCTCCGCACTGTGGGAGGGTCAGTGCTGAGGGAGCTCCGCACTGTGGGAGGGTCAGTGCTGAGGGAGCGCCTCACTGTGGGAGGGTCGGTGCTGAGGGAGCGCCGCACTGTGGGAGGATCAGTGATGAGGGAGCACCGCACTGTGGGAGGGTCAGTGCTGAGGGAGTGCCGCACTGTGGGAGGGTCAGTGCTGAGGGAGCTCCGCACTGTGGGAGGGTCAGTACTGAGGGAGCGCCGCACTGTGGGAGGGTCGGTGCTGAGGGAGCGCCGCACTGTGGGAGGGTCAGTGCTGAGGGAGCGCCGCACTGTGGGAGGGTCAGTGCTGAGGGAGCTCCGCACTGTGGGAGGGTCAGTGCTGAGGGAGCGCCGCACTGTGGGAGGGTCAGTGCTGAGGGAGCTCCGCACTGTGGGAGGGTCAGTGCTGAGGGAGTGCCGCACTGTGGGAATGTCAGCGCCGAGGGAGCGCCGCACTGTGGGAGGGTCGGTGCTGAGGGAGCGCCGCACTGTGGGAGGGTCGGTGCTGAGGGAGCGCCGCACTGTGGGAGGGTCAGTGCTGAGGGAGAGCCGCACTGTGGGAGGGTCAGTGCTGAGGGAGCGCCGCACTGTGGGAGGGTCAGTGCTGAGGGAGCGCCGCACTGTGGGAGGGTCAGTGCTGAGGGAGCGCCGCACTGTGGGAGGGTCAGTGCTGAGGGAGCGCCGCACTGCGGGAGTGTCAGTGCTGAGGGAGCGCCGCACTGTGGGAGGGTCAGTGCTGAGGGAGGGTCAGTGCTGAGGGAGGGTCAGTGCTGAGGGAGCTCCGCACTGTGGGAAGGTCAGTGCTGAGGGAGCTCCGCACTGTGGGAGTGTCAGTGCTGAGGGAGCTCCGCACTGTGGGAGGGTCAGTGCTGAGGGAGCGCCGCACTGTGGGAGGGTCAGTACTGAGGGAGCGCCGCACTGTGGGAGGGTCGGTGCTGAGGGAGCTCCGCACTGTGGGAGGGTCAGTGCTGAGGGAGCTCCGCACTGTGGGAGGGTCAGTGCCGAGGGAGCTCCGCACTGTGGGAGGGTCAGTGCTGAGGGAGCTCCGCACTGTGGGAGGGTCAGTGCTGAGGGAGCTCCGCACTGTGGGAGGGTCAGTGCTGAGGGAGCTCCGCACTGTGGGAGGGTCAGTGCTGAGGGAGCTCCGCACTGTGGGAGGGTCAGTGCTGAGGGAGCGCCGCACTGTGGGAGGGTCAGTGCTGAGGGAGCTCCGCACTGTGGGAGGGTCAGTGCTGAGGGAGCTCCGCACTGTGGGAGGGTCAGTGCTGAGGGAGCGCCGCACTGTGGGAGGGTCGGTGCTGAGGGAGCTCCGCACTGTGGGAGGGTCGGTGCTGAGGGAGCTCCGCACTGTGGGAGGGTCAGTGCTGAGGGAGCTCCGCGCTGTGGGAGGG
>NW_027308852.1:0-65613 GCF_047496885.1 Scyliorhinus torazame
ACAACATTATCTTTTTCCTGAGTGAATACTGACGAAAAATATTCATTTAGTATCTCGCCTATCTCTTCAGACTCTACACACAACTTCCCATCCCTGTCCTTGACTGGTCCTACTCTGTCCCTAGTCATTCGCTTATTCCTGACATACCTATAGAAAGCTTTTGGGTTTTCCTTGATCCTTCCTGCCAAATACTTCTCATGTCCCCTCCTTGCTCGTCTTAGCTCTCTCTTTAGATCCTTCCTCGCTACCTTGTAACTATCCATCGCCCCAACTGAAACTTCACACCTCATCTTCACATAGGCCTCCTTCTTCCTCTTAACAAGAGATTCCACTTCTTTGGTAAACCACGGTTCCCTCGCTCGGCACCTTCCTCCCTGCCTGACCGGTACATACTTATCAAGAACACGCAATAGCTGATCCTTGAACAAGCTCCACTTATCCAGTGTGTCCAAAACTTGCAGCCTACTTCTCCACCTTATCCCCCCCAAGTCACGTCTAATGGCATCATAATTTCCCTTCCCCCAGCTATAACTCTTGCCTGCGGTGTATACTTATCCCTTTCCATCCTTAACGTAAACGTCACCGAATTGTGGTCACTGTCCCCAAAGTGCTCACCTACCTCCAAATCCAACACCTGGCCTGGTTCATTACCCAAAACCAAATCCAATGTGGCCTCACCTCTTGTTGGCCTGTCAACAAACTGTGTCAGGAAACCCTCCTGCACACACTGAACAAAAAACGACCCATCTAATGTACTCGAACTATATCTTTTCCAGTCAATATTTGGAAAGTTAAAGTCTCCCATAATAACTACCCTGTTACTTTCGCTCATATCCAGGATCATCTTCGCCATCCTTTCCTCTACATCCCTAGAACTATTTGGAGGCCTATAGAAAACTCCCAACAGGGTGACCTCTCCTTTCCTGTTTCTAACCTCAGCCCATACTACCTCGGAAGATGAGTCCCCATCTAGCATCCTCTCCGCCACCGTAATACTGCTCTTGACTAGCAGCGCCACACCTCCCCCTCTTTTGCCTCCTTCCCTGAGCTTACTAAAACACCTAAACCCCGGAACCTGCAACATCCATTCCTGTCCCTGCTCTATCCACGTCTCCGAAATGGCCACAACATCGAAGTCCCAGGTACCAACCCATGCTGCCAGTTCCCCCTACCTTATTTCGTATACTCCTGGCATTGAAGTAGACACACTTCAAACCACCTACCTGAACACTGGCCCCCTCCTCCGACGTCAAATCTGAGCTCCTGACCTCTATACTCTCATTCTCCTTACCCTAAAACTGACAATCCAGGTTCCATGCCCCTGCTGCATTAGTTTAAACCCCCCAAAGAGCACTAACAAATCTCCCCCCCAGGATATTTGTGCCCCGCAGGTTCAGATGTAGACCATCCTGTCTGTAGAGGTCCCACCTTCCCCAGAAAGCGCCCCAGTTATCCAGAAATCTGAATCCCTCCCGCCTGCACCATCCCTGTAGCCACGTGTTTAATTGCTCTCTCTCCCTATTCCTCATCTCACTATCACGTGGCACGGGCAACAACCCAGAGATAACAACTCTGTTTGTTCTAGTTCTGAGCTTCCATCCTAGCTCCCTGAAAGCCTGCCTGACATCCTTATCCCCTTTCCTACCTATGTCGTTAGTGCCAATGTGGACCACGACTTGGGGCTGCTCCCCCTCCCCCATAAGGACCCGGAAAACACGATCCGAGACATCACGTACCCTTGCACCTGGGAGGCAACATACCAAACGTGAGTCTCTCACGCTCCCACAAAATCTCCTATCTGTGCCCTGACTATAGAGTCCCCAATTACTAATGCTCTGCTCCTCTCCCCCCTTCCCTTCTGAGCAACAGGGACAGACTCTGTGCCAGAGGTCTGTACCCATGGCTTACCCCTGGTAAGTCGTCCCCCCCACAAGTATCCAAAGCGGTATACTTGTTTCTCAGGGGAACGACCGCAGGGGATCCCTGCACTGACTGCTTTTTCCCAGTCCCTCTTACAGTTACCCACCTATCTCCAATCTTTGGTGTAACTAATTCCTGAAGCTGCTATCTATGACCCCCTCTGCCTCCCGAATGATCCGAAGTTCTTCCAACTCCAGCTCCAATTCCCTAACTCGGTCTTGGAGGAGCTGGAGATGGCAGCACTTCCTGCAGGTAAAATCAGCAGGGACACTAACGGCATCCCTCACCTCAAACATCCTGCAGGAGGAACATTGCACTCCCTTCCCTGCCATTCCTCTAACTTTCTACCAAGATCTGGCTAACAACTAAATTTAAAAAAAAATTTATATATAAAAAAAAAATAAAGAATAAAAATTATTAATAACAATAATAAAATATGGTACTTACCTCACACCAATGGGTTTTATTATTAGGTTAGAGGAGGAGGGCGGGTGGGAGACACTACACGTGTAGTGTCTCGGGTTTCCTCTCCACCAGAATTTATTGGTGAGGGTCTTCCCAGACGTCCGCGGGTCGACTTCCTGTTCCCACCTTAAACACTAGAATTTTTTTTAAAAAATTTATTTAAAGGAGAAACTTACCTCCCAGAAATCACTTCCGCACTGCCCCCGCAGAAATGGACTAACCTGCTCCGCTCCTGCTGAAATCGACTTGGCCTGCAAGGTAAGCAAGTTGTTAATCTGCGCTTTTTCAAAATTCCCACGCTGATTCTAAGGTCCAGCTCTCACTCCCGAACTCAACAGCTGACCTGCAAGGCAAGTAAGTTAATCTGTACTCACCTCACCACAGACAGCAACCTTTTAAATGGTCCCCTCTGTCTCGCAGCCCCCGCGCTTTTCAAATTCCCGCGCTGATTCTAAGGTCCCAGCTCTCACTCCCGAACTCAACAGCTGACCTGCAAGGCAAGTAAGTTAATCTGTACTCACCTCACCACAGACAGCAACCTTTTAAATGGTCCCCTCTGTCTCGCAGCCCCCGCGCTTTTCAAAATTCCCGCGCTGATTCTAAGGTCCCAGCTCTCACTCCGAACTCAACAGCTGACCTGCAAGGCAAGTAAGTTAATCTGTACTCAATATGGGGGAGGGGGGATATGGGGGATATGGGGGAGGGGGGATATGGGGAGGGGGGATATGGGGGATATGGGGAGGGGGGATATGGGGGAGGGGGATATGGGGGAGGGGGATATGGGGGAGGGGGATATGGGGGAGGCGGGATATGTAGGATATGGGGAGGGTGGATATGGGGAGGGGGGGATATGGGGGAGGGGGGATATGGGGGATATGGGGGAGGGTGGGATATGGGGGATATGGGGGAGGGGGGATATTGGGGAGGGTGGATATGGGGGAGGGGGATATGGGGGATATGGGGAGGGGGGATATGGGGATCTAGGTGAGGGGATATGGGGAGGGGGGATATGGGGAGGGGGGATATGGGGGATATGGGGAGGGGGGATATGGGGGATATAGGTGAGGGGATATGGGGGAGAAGGGATATGGGGAGAGGGGATATGGGGGAGAGGGGATATCGGGAGGGGATATGGGGGAGGGGGGATATGGGGGAGGGGTATATGGGGAGGGGGGATATGGGGATATGGGGGAGGGGGGATATGGGGGATATGGGGGAGTGGGGATATGGGGGAGGGGGGATATGGGGATGGGCTGTCGGTGCTCACTTGCTACTACGCCCCCGACCTCTGCATCAGCAACCTCCCGGTCGTCAGGTCCGCCAGCCAGTTCCAAGGCCCTTTCCTCGTGTTCGGTCAGTGGCCTCTCATCAGCGGGGCCTCCTCAGTCCTCACATGCTCCCTATTGTTGTGTGCGCGCTTATCCTGTGGGGGGGGGGGAGTGGCAGGGGTAAAACGCAACACTGTTAGGCAGGTATATGAATGCACGCCATCGGTTGCACGTGCATTGCAGAGGTTAAGGTTAGGGCTGGATTCACTTGGGGATATGGGGGATATGGGGGAGGGGGGATATGGGGGATATGGGGGAAGGGGGAGGGGGATATGGGGAGGGGGGATATGGGGAGGGGGATATGGGGGAGGCAGGGATATGGGGATATGGGGAGGGGGGATATGGGGAGGGGGATATGGGGGATATGGGGGAGGGTGGGATATGGGGGATATGGGGGAGGGGGGATATGGGGGATATGGGGGAGGGTGGATATGGGGGAGGGGGGATATGGGGAGGGGGATATGGGGGATATAGGTGAGGGGGGATATGGGGAGGGGGGATATGGGGGAGGGGGGATATGGGGGATATGGGGAGGGGGATATGGGGGATATAGGTGGGGGGGATATGGGGGAGGGGGGATATGGGGAGGAGGGATATGGGGGAGGGGGGATATGGGGGAGGGGGATATGGGGAGGGGGATATGGGGGAGGGGGGATATGGGGGATATGGGGAGGAGGGATATGGGGGATATGGGGGAGGGGGGATATGGGGAGGGGGGATATGGGGGATATGGGGAGGGGGATATGGGGGAGGGGGGATATGGGGGAGGGGGGATATGGGGGAGGGGGGGGATATGGGGAGGCTCACCCTGCCTGCTCTGATGAGGTCGTTCACCTTCTTGTGGCACTGGGTGCCTGTCCGTGGTGTCAGGGCCGCAGCGGTGACGGCCTCTGCCACTTCCCTCCACAGACGCCGGCTGTGGCGTGGGGCAACTCTGCGGCTGTGCCCGGGATAAAGGGCGTCCCTCCTCTGCTCCACCGCGTCCAGGAGTGCCTCCACATCGCGTGACTCGAACCTCGGTGCTGAGCGACGGCCAGCCATCCAGTCGGGTGTTGCGGTCGGGTGTTCCGGTCGGGTGGGGGGGAGCAGCGCGGCCTTATGAGCCGTCACGCCGTGCAGCGCGTATGACGCTGCATGGCGTGAACCACTGCGCAAGCGCGGATCCCGTTACGTCGCTGCTAGCCCATTTCGGGCCGGAGGCTTTCGACCCATTTTTCCGACGTGACGCAAGTCGGATTTGCGCCATTTTCTGCTCCGATCGGCGGACTTTCCGCCGATAACGGAGAATTTCGCCCACTGGGACTGTCACTAGTTTATTCGCAGTCCAAGGACATTGTCTGAGAGTTTCTCCAGCTGAATGACCAAATGCCTCTTGCTTCATCATTGTTTATCCTTTCGAGTAGCCGTTCCCACCGCTGGATGTAATGTGGGTTATATTTTGGATTTTGAATGATGAGATTCTATTGTTGAGGCTGCAGACCTAATTAACGGCAAGTCAAACTTGCCATGATCAGACAGGTAGTATTGTGTGGAGGATAAATACTTGCTTGGACCAGATGGGCTGAATGGCCTGTTTCTGTGCTGTAAATTCTAAGACAGTTAGAATCCATGCAGTGCAGATGTAGGCCATTCAGCCCATCGAGTCTGCTCCGGCCCTCTAAAAGAGCACCCTTTCCAGGCCTACTCCCCACCCTATCATCGGAACCCCGTGCATTGATCATGGCTAATCTACCTCACCAGCACATCTTTGGACTGTGGGAGGAAACCGGAGCACCGGAGGAAACCCACGCAGACACGGGGAGAATGTACAAACTCCACACAGTCACCCGAGGCCAGAATCAAACTCGGGTCCCTGACGCTGTGAGGCAGCAATGCTAACCACTGTGCCACCATAAGAATCGCTTCTGTAGCAGGAAGCAAGAGCATTAACTGCAGTGTAAAAGAGTTAATTGAGAGCAATTTCATCCAGAAATCCTGATGACAAGGTAGAGGTGAAGGCATGCGCTGCCTTTTCTGTTCAAACTGATATTGTGTAAAAGTTTAATACGTGGGTTTATGCTGAGTGACTTAAATTAAAAAATACATTTCTAAAAAACTCAAAATAAATCTGGGATGGAGTTATTTTGCCTTGTGAAAAAATTTTCATTTATTTTTGAGCTGCTAATGAAATCTGCTCCAGATATAAACAGGGTCAATTCAACAAGAGGACAGATGTCAGATGGAAGTTGTCAATGGTGGGTTGAGTGGCTCTGAGCTCGAGGGAGAGGACCTTGCCCGCATTAGGAAGATCCCTGACGATGTGACACCGAGATTTGAGAATTTATTTCTCGCACAGCCGACCTTCCAGAAAATGTGGGGCGGGATTCTCTAATCCCGCGGCAGAGTGTCCACGCCGTCGTAAACACCGTCGCGTTTTACGATGGCGTGAACGGGCCGCTCCCATGACTAATTCTGGCCCCTCCAGGGGGCCAGCACACCGCGGGAGCGGTTCACACTGCTCCAGCTGCAGATCCCGGCGCAAACTGTGCGCCGCGGTGATCGGCGTATGCGCAGTTGCGCCGGCGCCAATGAGGACATGCGCAGCGGCACCGGCGGCAACGCGCGCATGCGCAGGTGGCCTCGTTCAACGCGCTGGCCCCGACACAACATGGCACAGGGCTACTGGGGCCGGCGCATAGGAAAGGAGACCCCCAGCCAATGAGGCCGGCCTGCCGATCGGTGGGCCCTGATCACGGGCCATGCCACATCGGAGGCCCCCCCAGGGTCGGACCCCCCCGCCCCCCCCAAAGGCCGCCACCCGACCATTACACGCTGCGGTCCCGCCGGCCCTGAGCAGGTTAGAACGGCGCCGGCAGGACTCGGCTCTTTTCTTACGGCCGCTCGGCCCATCCGGGCTGGGGAATCGGTGGGCCGGCCGCGTTGGGCGGCGTGCCGCGATTTGTGTGGGGTCAGAGAATCCTGCCCTTGCTCTCTGGTGGCCCTTTTCCTCTCCGGCTGAAAGAAGCTCGATTGTTCCCTCTAGAGGCAGGGCTCAGTTCCTGCACAGATAGAACCTTCGTACAGCCCAGATTCACAGTCAGTGTGAGCAAGAAAGAAAGAATTTGTATTTGCAATGAGTTACTTTGAATTGACCACACTTAAACAGCCCATTCGGCCCAGCTAACTCATACCGTTGTTTATGGTCCATCTGAGTCTCCATCCACCTCTCTACATCTCACCCTATCAAATAAATCGTTCTATTTCCCCCCCCCTCATATGCTTATTCACTATGTTATTTCCTCACTACTGTAGTCCTGTGATAACAGGTTTGACATGCTCATCAATCCTAGGGAGTTATCCTGAATTCCCTAATGGATTTAATCATGACTGTCTTATAATCATGGATCCTAGTTCCAGTCTCACGCACCAATGGACACATCAGCTGGATTCTCCATTTGGGAGACAATGTCCTCCTGACAGAAGTGAATCGCGCGGAATTCAGGGAGTGCCGCGCAGGTCAAAATTCAGGCCCGTGCAAATTGGCCAACACGCCGCCCGTGTGAAACGCCAACGATTCCCAGCACCGCTGGCCTCTGATTCGCTGGGGCTGTGATTCACGTTAAAGAGCCTGACAGACTGGAGCTGCTGATAAGACCTCCACTGACCATGGATTGTCATTCCAGCAAAGAAGGTGGCTGCACAGAGACCAGGGGCGGGATTCTCCACTCCCACGCCGAAGTGGCCGCGCCGTCGGTGAACGCCGTCGAGGTTCATGACGGCGTGAAACGGCCCCGGTCCCGACCGATTCAGGCCCTGACAATGGGCCAGTATCGGGGCCGCGTCACCTACACGCGCCAGGCCTTGTCGCCCGCGTAAAAGCGGCGCCGCATAAATGACGCGGCCGGCGCCGCATAACGGACGTCATCCACGCATGGGCACCGATCACGGGCCACCCCACATTCCAGGTGAAGCCCGGTGCAGGATACCCCCCCCCCCCTCGCCCCCCCACAGGCCCGCCCCCCCCCAGTGTTCACGCACCGCCCACGACTGCAGCGACCAGGGGCGACATTCTCCGACCCCCCCGCCGGGTCAGAGAATCGCCGGGGGCTGGCGTGAATCCCGCCCCCGCCGGTTGCCGAAGTCTCCGGCACCGGATATTCGGCGAGGGCGGGAATCGCGCCGCGCCGGTTGGCGGGCCCCCCCGTTCGATTCTCCGGCCCGAATGGGCCGAAGTCAGCCGATAAATTGCCTGTCCCTCCGGCGTAAATTAAATCACCTACCTTACCAGCGGGACAAGGCGGCGTGAGCGGGCTCCGGGGTCCTGGAGGGGGCGCAGGGCGATCTGACCCCGTGGGTGCCCCCGCGGTGGCCTGGCCCATGATCGGGGCCCACCGATCCGCGGGCGGGCCTGTGCCGTGGGGGCACTCTTTCCCTTCCGCCTCCGCCACGGTCTCCACCATGGCGGAGGTGGAAGAGACTCCTTCCACTGCGCATGCGTGGGAAACTGTCAGCGGCCGCTGACTCTCCCGCGCATGCGCCGCCCGGAGATGTCATTTCCGCACCAGCTGGCGGGGCAACAAAGGCCGTTTCCGCCAGCTGGCGGGGCGGAAATTCCTCCGGCGTCGGCCTAGTTCCTCAATGTTCAGGCTCGGCCCCCAAAGATGCGAGCATTCTGCACCTTTGGGGCAGCGCGATGCCCGTCTGATTGGCGCCGTTTTGGGTGCCAGTCGGCGAACATCGCGCCGTTTCCGGAGAATTTCGCCCCAGGTGTGGACGGCGCCGGGGGGAACCCGCCGTTTTGGCCTGGCCGCTCGGCCCATCCGGGCCTCAGAATAGCGGGGGTGCCGGAGAATCGCCATTTTGGGTGTCTCCGCCGATTCTCCGGCCTGTGGCCCGCGAAACTCGACGGGGCCGTTCCCGCCGCTGGGGAGAATCACGGGAGGGCGTCGGACCGGCGTCCCCGGAATCTTTGGCGGCCCAGGCGATTCTCCCAACAGGCGTGGGAGTGGAGAATCGCGCCCATACTTTCCGCCCCCCCCCCCCGATTCCATGAGTCCGAGATTGAGGAGAGGGAAGTGGCTGCGATGGAGGTCAGCATGTACCAAACAAGGGGG
Source organism: Scyliorhinus torazame (assembly GCF_047496885.1). Taxonomy (NCBI): domain Eukaryota; kingdom Metazoa; phylum Chordata; class Chondrichthyes; order Carcharhiniformes; family Scyliorhinidae; genus Scyliorhinus; species Scyliorhinus torazame. Next base: position 8,807 of record NW_027308852.1, read on the forward strand.
AATGTCCTGGAAGTCCCCAGAGCAAATGAGCACCCCTCATTTGCTGACCCGCGATCAGTCCTTCCCGAGACTTTGGTCTTCCAGGATCACCATCAGAGGAGGCTGGACCGTGCGGGTCACTGCCCCCCCAGCCAGCCCCCCAGAACACCCCAGAGCAACAGTCCGGGGAAGACACCGGCATTTCGTCACGGCTCTCGCCCTCCACCATCGCAGAGACTATCACCTCAGGAGGAAATTTGAGTGAAGAGGCTCCTGGGTCACCTTCTGGTGAGCACCACACACACGCTGCAGCACATTTGGTAGAGGCAGGGACTCCACAGAAAACGGGTGGTCAGAGGGGTGCCTGATCCCAGGCAACAGCCTGACAAGGGTCGCACTTCTGGAAAGGATTATCCCAATTCCAGTGCAGATACAGAGACAGAGCCAGAATCTTCAGGCGTGGTGTCAGCAACTTTCCAACGGAAGCAAGTCCAGATGGAGGAGTCCAACTGCCTTCAGACAGAGGAGGTGTTGCTGACAATGTCTCGCTCGCAGAGGGACATATCCCAGTCCCATTGCGCCATGGCCGAGGGCATCGACACCATGGCTCAGACTTGGGCGAACCTCCAGCACTGACAGCACCAGGAGGAGACGTTGGCACCTCCGGAGCTCACTCCAGCCTCACCCCCGTTCTGCGGAGTAGCCCGGGGGGCCAGCGAGCACACCGAGGGAGGAGGAAGTGATGGGGCCCATGCCGGTGCGCCCCACAGGGGAGGTGCTGGAACGCCTCAGCCATTCCGGATTTCCCCACCCGACACTGGCGCATCTCATGGGCAGCGCGTAGAACAGGGTGGCACCTTGTCTCCTGTGCAGCACAAAAGTCAGCTAGGCCCATCCAGGCCCAGGGCCTCCAGAGGATGGCCACCAAGGGCAACAGCAGGCCGCCTCCACTTCTGATGTGCTGTCTGGGGAAACACAGTGAAGGAGCGGTAGGCCTCGAACGATAAGAAGATAGATGACACTTAAGTTGGCACGGGTGGAATGATGGTGATAGGGTGTAGTAGGGGCCGGTTTAGCTCAGTTGGCTGGACAGCTGGTTCGTGATGCGGTGCGAGACCATCAACGTGTGTTCTATTCCCATACCAGCTGAGGTTATTCATGAAGGCCCCACCTTCTCAACCCTGCCCCTCGCCTGAGGTGTGGTGACCCTCAGGTTAAATCGCCACCAGTCAGCTCTCCCCCTCGATGGAGAAAGTAGCCTCTGGTCATCTGGGACAATGGCGACTTTACCTTTAGAGATACAAGATAGTTAGGGGTTAGAGTACAACACAATTTACTCACTTTTGTAAGGAGCAGTGAAAGGAGTCCACACCGAGATGTAGAGAAAAACAGAACTTATTTATTAAGATCTACACAGCTCCAATAGTTCCCGACTGGCCTGAACAGAGACACTGGTTAAGGGAGCCTGCCCCCATATAAAGGGAGTTTGTATTCTGCAAGATGCACGGGAAGTGGATCACCCCCAGCCCGTGAGACACGCACCATTAAACACCTTTGCACCAGTCTGACCTGCCTCAATCCTCTGCCTGACGAATGTGAAGGATGGGCTGGGGTTGGGTTTAGAGCCGCGGGGGGGGGGGGGGGGGGGGGGGGGGGGGGGAGGTTTGGGTGGGACAGAGCCCCCAAGACACATGAACGTGCCACACGGTGACCCCCCTCATTGAGAAGTGGCAGGGCATGGAGGCACCGGTGTGATCCCACCTTGTGTCAGCGCCCCCCCCCCCACCCCCACCCCCAGTGAGTGAGCTCTAATCATTCAACATCTCCTGAAACCTCCCCATTCGAGGTACACGGGCCCACGTGAAGGTTGGACCAGCACACATGCTGGGGTCACAAGGGTGGGTAAGTTGTCCACTGCCTCCGCCCCGTGGACAAGACCTGCTGATATTGCCACCCAGGGCCAACACTCTCCATTGATGCTGGTGGAGGAGGAGGGAGCGGGATCTGGGGTGGTGGGAAGGAGTGGAAGGCTAGGGGGAAGGTGGAATGAAGGACTGAGGGATACGGAAGGGTGAGAGATTCCAGGGAGGGGAATGAAGTTATTGGGGGGGGGGGGGGGGGAGGGGGGTGCATAGAGAGGATGGGACAGGGTGGTGGAGCTACCTGCAGCCTGGCCTCCTATTTGGCAAATGGAGAGGGGATGCAGTTGTCCCGTGTGTGGCATCCCTGGATCACCCATAGGACGGCCTGGCCTGCCAGCTCCGACTCCACGCCTGGATCCTCCTAGCCACCATCAATTACCTCCTGTCGGATGAAGCCTGTTCTTCCTCTTCCTCCAGCATGTCACCCTCTGCTGTGTGATTTCATGCAGGTGCAGGATGCCACCTCGATGCTCGAGACCCTGTCGGGGCTATATTGGTCATTGTGGTCCAGCCATCGGAAGCACATCTTGAGGACGCTGATGCACTGCTCAGCTACGCTCCTCGTTGCTGCGTGGGCATCGATATAACGGGTCTCTGCATCATTCTGGGATGTCTGGGCAGGCATCAATAGCCATGACCTCAATGGGTAATCCTTGTCGCTCAATAGCCAATCGCTCACCTGAGGGAGTACCGCGAAGGTGCTGGGAACCTACGAGTGCGCCAGGATGTAAGCCCCGTGCACGTTGCCAGGGTATCACTCTCAGATGTATATGATGAGCTGGCTGCCCACCAGCTGCACATTCAGGGAGTGGAAGCCCTTCCTATTGATGAAGGGCACCCCCTGACAGGCCGGTGCTCATAGTGGGTCATGTGTGCCATCAGTCACCCACCTGGACCTGGGGCATGCCAGTGATGCCAGGACATCCAGCAGCCCAGTCATCCTGGTGGGCCTGGTCCAAGTTGAAGGTGATGTAGTCTGATGCCCAGATGCATAGCGCATCCGTAACAGTGCCGATGCACCTGTGTGTGGGTGTTGGCGCGATCCCGCACAGGTCCTTGCTCTTACCCTGGAATGAGCCAGGGGCATAACAGTATGAAGGTGTCCAGGGGGTGGGCTGGGTGGCTTCCCACAGGACCAGAGGCTATCTGAGCATTTACAGGACACAGTGAGCACTCAGCAGTATGGACTGCCAAGTGCCTGGAACGTGCAGCAAAGGGGTGGGTCTCAGAAGACACGGGGAGTCCACCCCGAGCTGTAACAAAAGAAACAAAGGTTTTTCTGAAATATAAATTTAAAGTACCCAATTATTTTTTTCCAATTAAGGGGCAATTTAGCGCGGCCAATTTACTTACTCTGCACATCTTTGGATTATGGGGGTGAGACCCACGCGGACACGGGGAGAATGTGCAAAATCCACACAGACAGTGACCCAGGGACAGGATTCGAACCCGGGTCCTTGGCGCCGTGAGGCTAATCACAAAATATCATCATTTTTAGGACCTCTATCAGGTTACCCATCAGCCTTTTGTGTTGCAGAGGGAAGAAGCCACCCTGTTCAATAATTCCTGTTCGTTCCTGGTATCATTCTGGCAAATCATCGAATTTACAGTGCAGAAGGAGGCCATTCAGCCCATCGAGTCTGCACCGGCTCTTGGAAAGAGCAACACCTCCACCCTATCCCCATAACCCAGTAACCCCACCCAACACGAAGGGCAATTTTGGACACAAAGGGCAATTTATCATGGCCAACCCACCTAACCTGCACATCTTTGGACTGTGGGAGGAAACCGGAGCACCCGGAGGAAACCTACGCACACACGGGGAGAATGTGCAGACTCCGCACAGACAGTGACCCAAGCCGGAATCGAACCTGGGACCCTGGAGCTGTGAAGCAATTGTGCTATCCACAATGCTACCGTGCTGCCCATAAAAGTTTCTCGTATCCTTTCCAATGCTTTTATATAGCACCTTTAAATAGTGAAACCCCCCAAGGCACTTCACAGGAGCATTCTAAAACAACTGGGGCGGAATTCTCTGCAATCAGTGCGATGTCCGTCGACCGGCGCCAAAAACGGCACGAATCAGTCCGGCATCGCGCCGCCCCAAAGGTGCGGAATCCTCCGCATCTTGAGCGGCCGAGCCCTAACCTTGAGGGGCTAGGCCCGCGCCAGACTGATTTCCGCCCAGCCAGCTGGCGGGAAAGGCCTTTGGTGCCCCGCCAGCTGGCACGGAAATGACTTTGCCAGGCGGCGCATTCGCGGGAGCGTCAGCGGCCGCTCACGGCATCCCCGCGCATGCGCAGTGGAGGGGGTCTCTTCCGCTTCCGCCAGGGTGGAGACCGTGGCGAAGGCGGAAGGAAAAGAGTGCTCCCACGGCACAGACCCGCCCGCGAATCGGTGGGCCCCGATCGCGGGCCAGGCCACCGTGGGGGCACCCCCCGGGGTCAGATCGCCCCGCGCCCCCCCCCCCCAGGTCCCCGGAGCCCTCCCGTGCCACCTTGTCCCGCCGGTAAGAGAGGTGGTTTAATCCACGCCGGTGGGACAGGCATTCTAGCAGCGGGACTTCGGCCCATCCGGGCCGGAGAATCGCCGGGGGGGCCCGCCAACCGGCGCGGCGCGATTCCCGCCCCCGCCGAATATCCTGTGCCGGAGAATTCGGCAACCAGAGGGGGCGGGATTCAGGCCAGCCCCCGGCGATTCTCCGACCCGGCATTGTTGTTAGTTTCACAGCTCACCACTTCAAAGTTATTCGACTGTGAAGGAAGATGAATGGAACAATGCTGACAGCTGGGTATGTGTGTGGAAGCTGTCAATCATGGCCTAGTAAAATCAATATCAAAGAGAAATGAATGAAAGGCTTGCAGATCAAAGATCTGAGGAGGTTTAAATCCAGCTGACTGGTTTCTCTTCCCAGGATTGACAGGTGCTGCTTCCTGTATCTGAACCAGCAGGTGTATTGTCCAGGTGAGTGTTAAAACAGTGAGTGTTTTCACTGCCTCTGTCTGCACTGCTCTCTAGCTTATAATAATATAATATTCTTTATTGTCACAAGTAGGCTTACATTAACACTGCAAGGACTGCCGCCAATCCTACTGGCTCCGTGTTTATATCTGTGAACTAACTAAAAGGGAAGCGAGAGAGAGAGAGTGTGGCGGCTGAGGGGTCCTGCCCATTCTCCTGACCCATTGCTCAGCCAATCCCGGGCGCATCCATTCTGAACAGCGGACGCTGCACTAGGCAGCACACTGAGCTCCACTCCCTTACTCTCACCCACACTGACTAAGACCCCTACTCAGCCTGAGAGATGGGCGTCTACCTCGGAGACCCTCTTCAGCTGTCAGGTCTCACGGAAGCCCTGTATTGTGGATACCCACCCAGCCCAGCTCCAAGGCTTCTCGGCCTAGTGCCAGGGTCCCACCAGATTGCACAGGCCCTTCAGCTGTGAATTCCAGCCTCAGGGTGAGTGAGATTTGTTTGTGTTTCCCTCTCCTTGAAAACGTCCTTCCCCCCACAAATCACACCCCCCTCTCAGAATCATGCCAATGGCGGTCCCCAAACACCCCCCAGAACACTCAAACACTCCCCAGAACATGCAAACACCCCCAGAACACGCAAACGACCCCCAGAACATGCAAACACCCCCAGAACACGCAAGCACCCCCCAGAACATGCAAACACCCCTAGAGCACGCAAACACACCCCAGAACATGTAAACACTCCCAGAACACGCAAACACACCCCAGAAGATACAAACACCACCAGAACACGCAAACACCCCCAGAACATGCAAACACCCCCAGAACACACAAACACTCCCCAGAACATGCAAACACCCCCAGAACACGCAAACCCCCCCAGAACACATGAGTACCCCCCCCGGACCCGTGAGCACCCCAGTACATGCAAATACCCCTCAGAACAGACGAGTAGCCGCCCCTCCCAGAATCGGCATGCATCCCCAGAATACGCAAACACCCCCAGAACACGTGATCACTCCCAGAACACACAAGTACCCCCCCCCCAAGCCCATAAGCACCCGCAGAACATGCAACCCCCCCAGAACACAGGAGTACCCCACAGAACCCATGAGCACCCCTAGAACATGCAAACACCCCCAGAGCGCATGAACATCCCCCGAACACGCAAATACCCCAGAACATGCGAGCACTACCCGCCCCACTGCGTACTACTACCTTCTTATCTGGCTCCATCCCCCCCCACTCCCCACCACCCATCCGAACTCCATCTGTAATCTATTCTATACAATCACAGGGGGCCGTAATAGTTAATCCATTCTGCAGATCATCAGAAACAATTCCGCGAGATGAGACTGATCAGAACCAGGGGAAGCCGTATAAAACAATCACATCTGACAACTTCCCGTTCTCGGGACACTCAATGCAAGCTGAAAAATATATATTAAATCAGCCAACCAGAAGTATCCCTGCGCAGTCTGCAGTGTCGATGCTACAAGAACGTGCCTGTGTTGTCCCGGCGATGGCCTGTCAGATTGCGTTCTAATTGAGCCCTCAACTCAACCCAGCAAGTTCATCAGCCTTCCCCTTGCATTTGAGCAAAACAAAAATCCACACAAAATCTCATGGATGTTTGTTTCGATAAACAGCGAAAGCTTTAGGTGTCACGCAACCTGCATCGAAACATCAGTCTGAAACCCAGAGTTTGAGATCTTAGGCTAAAGCTGACACTTAGTGATCCCTGAAATAAGGATGTCAGTCATTCCGAAACCTGCTGGAGTGAGATGCGATGAGACATCTGCTCTCTGTGGAATTATATCAAACTGGGTTCTTACAGAGGTTTGCAAGCGGACTCTGTCTTCAGTGCATCTTGAGACCCTGTGTGCTTATCCAGCAGATAGATCCTGCATTGCCAGCAACCACACGAGAGCAGAATGGCTAATGTGCAAGACGAGAGGGGAGAGCTCTGTTGTTTAGGACGACAATGTAGCAACCACAGCCGTTGACCTTCCACAGTTATATTCTCATGGACTGTGTAAAATGTGACAACTGATTTGTGTCTGTCAAGATCTCCATTAGACGTCTTTATAATAATAATCTTTATTAGTGTTACAAATGGGTTTACATTAAGACTGCAATGAGGTTGGGCGGTACGATGGCGCAGTGGTTAGCACTTCTGCCTCACCCGGGTTCGATCCTGGCCCCGGATCACTGTCCGTGTGGAGTTTGCACATTCTCCCCGTGTCTGCGTGGGTCTCACTCCCACAACCCAAAAGGATGTGCAGATAAGGTGGATTGGCCACGCTAAATTGCCACTTGATTGGGATGAAAGTATTGGATACTCTAAATTTGTAAATAAAACACTGCAATGAAGTTACTGTGAAAAGCCCCTAGTCGCCGCACTCCGGCACCTGTTCGGGTGCACGGAGGGAGAATTCTGAATGTCCAATCCACCTAACAGCACGTCTTTCGGGATTTGTGGGAGGAAACCGGAGCACCCGGAGGAAACCCACGCAGACACGGGAAGAACGTGCAGACTCCGCACGGACAGTGAGCCAAGCCGGGAATTGAACCCGGGTCCCTAGCACTGTGAAGCCACAGTGCTAACCACTGTGCTGCCGTGCCGCCCGAAGATGACACTTGTCCATGAGGTCCCCTGGGCTGGTTTTGATTACCTGAGGGCACTGCTGAGGGATTTCCATGGGGATTCCTCCCTTCCTGGTCCTGGAGATTTCCTCCTTTCTCACTTTGCCGGTGACCATGTGGCTGTGGGGAGAGGGGACTGGAGAGGGGCGGGGGGGAGGGGTGCCAGGTCATGACACTCCGGCCATCATGGGGTGTGATATTTCCCGTTCACCTGGTAGGTAAATTACAGCTGCAATGTTTATTTACATATAACTACAATGCAGAGACTTGGATCCTCGTGGGTCATCTGGCAGGACCCAACTGATACAGATACCCGTGCTTGATGGGGTGACCACCACCCTGCCCATCTGAGAGGCAGTTAATATGACCTTTAAATGATTGAGGTGTCCACCCACCATAGCAAGGAAACCAGTTCTTAAGAGGAAGGGAGGCTGCAGATAAGGGAGTATTTTGGTGATTGATTTAACATTGCATGCGGATCAGGGACTAGATCTTCAGACTTTAAACTGAAAGAGTGTTTAAGTTATACACATGAGATGTAACCTAAAACAGTGTTTTTCAAACATTTTTTCCCAGGGCCCACTTTTGCTAACCGGTCGACCTTCATGACCCACATCTGCCGACCTTCGCGACACACACCACATTCACTTACCTTTTTAATGCGAAAGGGGAGCCTGCTTGGTCCTGACAATCTGACTCCAATCAGGTTCACAGGAGGAGAGGGCAATGCACAGAATCTATCATCAAGGAAGAAATAGCGAGACATCTGGATGGAAATTGTCCCATTGGGCAGACGCAGCATGGGCTCATAAAGGGCAGGTCGTGCCGAACTAATTTAGTGGAATTTTTTGAGGACATTAACAGTGCGGTAGATAACGGGGAGCCAATGGATGTGGTATATCTGGATTTCCAGAAAGCCTTTGACAAGGTGCCACACAAAAGGTTGTTGCATAAGATAAAGATGCATGGCATTAAGGGGAAAGTAGTAGCATGGATAGAGGATTGGTTAATTAATAGAAAGCAAAGAGTGGGGATTAATGGGTGTTTCTCTGGTTGGCAATCAGTAGCTAGTGGTGTCCCTCAGGGATCAGTGTTGGGCCCACAACTGTTCACAATTTACATAGATGATTTGGAGTTGGGGACCAAGGGCAATGTGTCCAAGTTTGCAGACGACACTAAGATAAGTGGTAAAGCAAAAAGTGCAGAGGATACTGGAAGTCTGCAGAGGGATTTGGATAGGCTAAGTGAATGGGCTAGGGTCTGGCAGATGGAATACAATGTTGACAAATGTGAGGTTATCCATTTTGGTAGGAATAACAGCAAAAGGGATTATTATTTAAATGATAAAATATTAAAACATGCTGCTGTGCAGAGAGACCTGGGTGTGCTAGTGCATGAGTCGCAAAAAGTTGGTTTTCAGGTGCAACAGATGATTAAGAAGGCAAATGGAATTTTGTCCTTCATTGCTAGAGTGATGGAGTTTAAGACTAGGGTGGTTCTGCTGCAATTGTATACGGTGTTAGTGAGGCCACACCTGGAGTATTGTGTTCAGTTTTGGTCTTCTTACTTGAGAAAGGACGTACTGGCACTGGAGGGTGTGCAGAGGAGATTCACTAGGTTAATCCCAGAGCTGAAGGGGTTGGATTACGAGGAGAGGTTGAGTAGACTGGGACTGTACTCGTTGGAATTTAGAAGGATGAGGGGGGATCTTATAGAAACATATAAGATTATGAAGGGAATAGATAGGATAGATGCGGGCAGGTTGTTTCCACTGACGGGTGAAAGCAGAACTAGGGGGCACAGCCTCAAAATAAGGGGAAGTAGATTTAGGACTGAGTTTAGGAAGAACTTCTTCACCCAAAGGGTTGTGAATCTATGGAATTCCTTGCCCAGTGAAGCAGTAGAGGCTCCTTCATTAAATGTTTTTAAGACAAAGATAGATAGTTTTTTGAAGAATAAAGGGATTAAGGGTTATGGTGTTCGGGCCGGAAAGTGGAGCTGAGTCCACAAAAGATCAGCTATGATCTCATTGAATGGTGGAGCAGGCTCGAGGGGCCAGATGGCCTACTCCTGCTCCTAGTTCTTATGTTCTTATATCAGGTGCAGAGTTCAGCTGGTTCCTTTGTACCAACTTCATCTTTGTGAAATCAGAAAATCCAACCTCTCACATGTAGGTCATTGTGAAGGGCAACATCACCAAAATGCTTGTTTTACTCAGCACTGGATACTCTTGGGAGATGTACTCCAGAATGCTGACAGGCTCATGAGCTTTGGGTGTGTTTTTAATGTGCTGTCACAGGTCAGATGCAGCAGCTTAGTCTCTTTATTCGGAGTCAGCTGTAAGATAACAACTGACTCTGGGGTCTCAACCTCAAAAGGAATTTTCCACCCACCACTTCTCTTTCAAAATCTGGGGCGAAATTCTCCCCCAACGGCGGGATGCCCGCCGACTGGCGCCAAAGCCGGCACCAATCAGACGGGCATCGCGCCGGCCCAAAGGTGCGGAAGTCTCCGCATCTTTGGGGGCCGAGCCCCAACATTGAGGGGCTAGGCCGACGCCGGAGGGATTTCCGCCCCGCCAGCTGGCGGAAATGGCGTTTGTTGCCCCGCCAGCTGGCACGGAAATGCGGCGCATGCGCGGGAGCGTCAGCGGCCGCTGTCAGTTTCCCAGCACATGCGCAGGAGCATCAGCGGCCGCTGTCAGTTTCCCGCGCATGCGCAGTGGGGAGAGTCTCTTCCGCCTCCGCCATGGTGGAGGCCGTAGCGGAGGCGGAAGGGAAAGAGTGCCCCCACGGCACAGGCCCGCCCGCGGATCGGTGGGCCCCGATCGCGGGCCAGGCCACTGTGGGGGCACCCCCCGGGGTCAGATCGCCCCGCGCCCCCCCCCCCCAGGACCCCGGAGCCCGCCCACGCCGCCTGGTCCCGCCGGTAAATACCAGGTTTGATTTACGTCGGCGGGACAGGCAATTCCTGGGCGGGACTTCGGCCCATCCGGGCCGGAGAATCCAGCGGGGGGTCCCGCCAACCGGTGCGGCCTGATTCCCGCCCCCGCCCAATCTCCGGGAGCGGAGACTTCGGCGGGGGCGGGGGCGGGATTCACGGCGGCCAACGGCCATTCTCTGACCCGGCGGGGGGTCGGAGAATGACGCCCCTGAAACTTCTCTCACTTCCCAGTACTTCCCAGCATATAACACACATGGGCTTTGCGTCCTTCTTTGAATTGGCACAATTGAAAAAAAAGCATATCTCAAGAAATCATCTTTATACTGCTTTGTTCCCGAGTCAAGTTTCTTCTTTGTAAGCTGTTCATCAGAGGCTGTGGAACTTTGTACAGAGATAACACTCGCACAGTTCTATCCTGCCCTGGACTCTCCTGTGCAGCTCTCTCCAGCAGATTCATGTGTGAGATCCTGGCCAGTAGGTACTCTGCCTATTTGTGTCTCTGGCTGCTTAAGAGGATAGGTAGCCTGCCTCAACGACTACCGACTGGTGTCCCTGACATCTGTTATCATGAAATGCTTCGAGCGGCTAGTCATGAGACTGATCACTGCCAGCCTCCCAGACGGTCTCGATCCACTGCAGTTTGCCTATCACCGCAACCATCCACAGCAGACCTTATCTCTCTGGCCCTACAATCAACACTCGAACACCTCGACAACAAGGACACCTACATCAGTCTGCTGTTCATAGACTACAGCCTTCGACACCATTATCCTGACAAGACTTATAACCAAACTCTGCAATCTTGGACTTCGCCCTCCCTGTGCAGCTGGATCCTTGACTTTCTCACCAACAGACCGCAATCTGTCAGGATAGGCAACAGCACCTCCTCCACAATAGTCCTCAACACTGGGGCCCCGCAAGGATGTGTGCTCAGTCCTCTACTGTACTCCCTGTACACACACGACTGTGTGGCAAGACTGAACTCCAACTCAATCTATAAGTTTGCGGATGATACGACTGTGGTGGGTTGTATCTCAAACAACGACGAATCAGACTACAGGAGGGAGATAAATCACTTGGTTGCAGGGTGCACCGAAAACAACCTCTCTCGAAATGTTGGAAAGACCAAGGAACTGATCATCGACTTCAGGAAGCGTAGCACGACGCACACCCCATCGACATCAATGGTTCCGAAGTGGAGGTGGTCGATACTTTTAAGTTCCTGGGGGTCACCATCACCAACAGCCTGTCCTAGTCCACTCACGTTGATGCAACAGTCAAGAAAGCCCAACAACGTCGCTACTTCCTACGGAAGCTAAAGAAATTCGACATGTCTGCATCGACTCTCACAAACTTCTACAGATGTGCCACAGAGAGCATCCTATCCAGCTGCATCACAGCCTGGTATGGCAACTGCTCGGCCTAAGATCGCAAGAAACTGCGGAGTGTGGTGAACTCTGCCCAACGCATCACACAAGCTTGCCACCCTCACATTGATTCTGTATACACCTCCCGCTGCCTCAGGAAGGCAGACAGCATTATCAGAGACCCCTCCCACCCAGGCATTGCCTTCTTCCGGACCCTTCCATCAGGCAGAAGGTACAGAAGTCTGAAGACCCGCACATCCAGACATAGGAACAGCTTCTTCCCCACAGCTACAAGACTCCTCAACGACTCCCCCTTGGACTGATCTGTTCCCTGTAAGAACACTATTCACGACGCCCTATGCTGCTCTTGCTTTGTTTGGCCCTTGTTTCACACTGTAACCAATCACTGTTTGTCGATGTACCATTTGTCAATGTACTCTGACGATTATTCTTTTGTCTACTATGTATGTACTGTGTACGTTCCCTCGGCCGCAGAAAAATACTTTTCCCTGTACTTCGGTACATGTGGCAATAAATCAAATCAAATACTGCAACTGATTGCTCCGCAACCTTCCGACACCCGCACGCAGGTCGTGACCCACACTCTGAAAAACCCTGATCTGAAAGATATAAATATTCCTCTTGGGGTTACTTTTTCGCTTTCACTTTCAACTCTCTTTATATCATGTGCTTTGCATAAGAGTGTAATTGGTCAGTGCGGCCAATCTGGGACCTATGCCAATCATGCTCTGTACCCAACCTAATAAAGAGATAAACATAAGAGTAACGCAATTTACTAATCCCTTCCTCTGAGCTGTCATTCTATCCTTCTATTCAGTTCCTACATCAGGAGGCCTGGATACAGACTATCACTCACAGTATGATGCTGTGATTATCTGAACAGACAATATAATCAAGACAGAAACTGTAATATCATTAAAAGGTAATCGGCATCGGGTAAAGATTTGGAAAGGGAGATTAGAAAAATATTTCAGGGAAGTGACAAGGAATTGAGATTGAGTTGGATGGCTTGACGTGCAGGATTAGCACTAACAGTTGGCCACAGGACCTCGTCCTGTGCATTTATCTACAACTCAGTTCTTTCTTGGTGAAGACCACCTCGACCAGAACTTTGCACTCCCCCCTAGGGTGGGTTCTGAGATCTGGGGCGAAATTCTCCGGTATCGGCGCGATGTCCGCCGACTGGCGCCAAAAACGGCGCAAATCAGTCGGGCATCGCGCCGCCCCAAAGGTGCGGAATCCTCCGCATCTGGGGGGCCCAGCCCCAACTTTGAGGGGCTAGGCCCGCGCCGGACTAATTTCCACCCCGCCAGCTGGCGGAAAAGGCCTTTGGTGCCCCGCCAGCTGGCGCGGAAATGACATATCCGGTCGGCGCATGCGCGGGAGCGTTAGCGGCCGCTCACGACATTCCCACGGATGTGCAGTGGAGGGAGTCTCTTCCGCCTCCGCCATGGTGGAGACCGTGGCGAAGGTGGAAGGAAAAGAGTGCCCCCACGGCATAGGCCCGCCCACGGATCGGTGGGCCCCGATCGCGGGCCAGGCCACCGTGGGGGCACCCCCCGGGGCCAGATCGCCCTGCACCCCCCCCCAGGACCCCGGAGCCCGCCCGCGCCGCCTTGTCCTGCCGGTAAGAGAGGTGGTTTAATCCACGCCGGCGGGACAGGCATCCTAGCAGCGGGACTTCGGCCCATCCGGGCCGGAGAATCGCGGGGGGGGGGGGGCCGCCAACCGGCACGCCGCGATTCCCACCCCCGCCGAATATCCGGTGCCGGAGACTTCCACACCTTTGGGGCGGCCCGACACCGGAGCGGTTCCCGCCACTCCATTACGCCGGAACCCCCCGCCCCGCCGGGTAGGGGAGAATCCCGCCCCAGTTTCTGTCAATAATAACCCCCAGGAGGTTGCTGGAGGAGATTCAGCGATGGTAATGTCATGGAGTGATGTCCTGGAACTGAGATGATTGATCTCCAATAACTACAACCTTCTTCCTTTGTGCCAGGAATGGCTCCAACCGGCAACAGGTTGGCGCAGTGGTTAACATTGCTGCTTCACGGCGCCGAGGTCCCGGGTTCAATCCCGGCTCTGGATCACTGTCCGGGTGGAGTTTGCACATTCTCCCCGTGTTTGCGTGGGTTTCACCCCCACAACCCAAAGATGTGCAGGTTAGGTGGATTGGCCACGCTAAATTGCCCCTTAATTGGAGAAAAATGAATTAGGTACACTAAATTTAATAAAGAAAGGTATGACTCCAACCAGCGGAGAGTTTTCCCCCTGATTCCCATTGACTCCAGTTTTGCTCGGGCTCCTTGATGCCAAACTCGGTCAACTGCTGCGTTGATGTCGAGGGCAGTCACTCTCACCTCACCTCTGGCATTCAGCTCTTTTGTCCATGTTTGAACCAAGGCTGCAATGAGGTCAAGAGCTGAGTGACCCTGGCGGAACCCAAACTGAGCATTCGTGAGCAGGTTATTGCTGAGTAAGTGCCGCTTGATAGCACTGTTGACAATTCCTTCTATCACTTTGCTGATGATGGAGCGTGGATTGATGGGGCAGTAATTGACTGGGTTGGATTTGTCCTGTTTCTTGTGTACAGGACACACCTGAGCAATTTTCCACACTGGTGGTAGATGCCAGTGTTGTAGTTGTACTGGAACAGCTTGACTAAGGGTGCAGCAAATTCTGGAGCACAGGACTATTACTGGTATATTGTCAGGGCCCATAGCCTTTGCAGGATCCTGTGCCTTCAACTATTTCTTGATATCACGTGGAATGAGTCGAATTGCAGACTGAGATCTGAGATGCTGGGGACCTCCGGAGAAGGCAGATATGATCATCCACCCTACACTTCTGGCCGAAGATTGTTGAAAAGGTTTCAGTCTTGTCTTTTGCAAATATGTGCTGGGCTCCTCCATCATTGAGGACGGGGATATTTGTGGAGCTTCCTCCTCCAGTGCGTTGTTTAATTGTCCACCACCATTCATGTCTGGATGTGGCAGGACTGCAGAGCTTAGAACTGATCTATTGATTATGGAATCACTTAGTTCTGTCTATTACTTGCTGCTTATGATATTTGGAACACAAGTAGTCCTGTGTTGTCGCTTCTCCAGGTTAACACCTCATTTTTAGGTGCTGCTTCTGGCATGTCCTCAGTGAACCAGAGTTGACCCTCTGTCTTGGTGGTAATGGTAGAGTGGGGGATATGCAGAGCCATGAGATTGTGCTTGAATACAATTCTGCTGCTGATGATGGCCCACTGCATCTCATGGATGCCCAATCTGGAGCTGTTAGATCCCAATAACTTCATTGCAGTGATAACGTAAGCCTACTTGTGGCAACAATAAAGATTATGATTATCTGACCCATTTAGCACGATGATAGTGCCACAAAACACAATGTGAAGATGGGACTTTGTCTCCACAAGGACTGCATGGTGGTCATTCTTACCGATACTGTCATGGACAGATGCATCTGCGGCAGGCAGGTTGGTGAGGTCAAGTATGTTTTCCCCTCTTGTTGGTTACAGTCCAGCAGCTATGTCCTTTAGTAGCCAGTGACCTTGGCCTGCTACTGAACCACCCTTGTTATGGGCAAGGGTTTAGAGAACCCCAAAGTGCATCATGGAGTTCACCTGACCCACAACTTTTAACAGATTGTGGTATGGGGAGCACACGGCCCACTCTACAGGGGTGGGACAGCAGAAATGGAAATGTTTTTTTTAAAGCAAAACAATGTTTATTCTATGAACTAAAGTTAACCTTTTTAAAACATACAGTGAACATCTTAGCAACCATTAATTTAAAAACAATCCCCAAAGAATACAACACTATGTAATCCGTAAGCTGTCCTTTTACCATCCAGAAGACTTAAACAAAACCTTTAAACAGAAGCACATCAGGTTAAAGTCACTACTGCGAGCAGTTATTAGTTTTAAATACCAAAGGATCGATTTGCAGTCTTTAGATTACAGAGAGAGAGACTCCTATACCTTCTGGCTGTGACTGCAGCTTTCCAGCTCTGAAAACTAAACTAAAACACACCCTGTAGCAAACAGCCTAAAACGAAAGTAAAAAGCTGACAGACAGCCCAGCTCCACCCACACTCTGACATCACTGATAAACACCCATTTCTTAAAGGTACATTTCTTAAACAGCCATTTCTTAATGGTACTCTCACATGACACCCTTGCCACCCTCAGTGTTGTTCACCATGGAGGAGTACTGACTCATCAGTTGAGGGGGGACGGTATGTGGTAATTAGCAGGTTTCCTTGTCCATGTTTGATCTGGTGCCATGTGACTTCCTGACTCCCATGGGAACTCTTTCCGAATGTATACCCACTGTGCCACCCACCACCTCTGCAGGGTCTGTCCAGCCGGTGAAACAGCACATACACAGGAATTGTGATGGTGGTCTCTGGGTTCACCATTGTCGCTTCCGGTGCCCAGGTCGATGCCAGGTGGTCCGTCCAGTTTCATCCCTTTCATCTCCATGATACACTTTGGGGTTCTCTAAACCCTGGCCCAGAACAAGGGTGCAAAATATACTCTGGATGGAGGCCTTCAATTTCCATCACCCAGCGTGGTTCAGTCGTACCACCACAGACCAAGGTCACTGGCTGCTAAAGGACATAGCTGCTGTAGCGGGTGAATACAACTGAGCGGCTCGCTGAGGCCTTTTAAGACATTGCCTTGGATGTAGAGTCACATGTAGGCCAGACCAGGTAAGGATGGCAGATTTCCTTCCCGAAAGGACATTAATAACAATCTTTAATAATAATCTTTATTCTTTATTATTGTCACAAGTAGGTTTACATTAACACTGCAATGAAGTTACTGTGAAAATCCCCCAGTCGCCACACTCCGGCGCCTGTTGGGGTACACAGAGGGAGAATTCAGAATGTCCAAATTACCTAACAGCACAGGCAAAATTCTCCTCCAACGGCGCGATGTCTGCCGACTGGCGCCAAAAACGGCGCCAATCAGACGGGCATCGTGCCGGCCCAAAGGCAGAATGCTCCGCATCTTTGGGGGCCGAGCCCCAACATTGAGGGGCTAGGCCGGCGGCGGAGGGATTTCCGCCCCGCCAGCTGGCGGAAATGGCGTTTGTTGCCCCGCCAGCTGGCGGAAATGGCGTTTGGTGCCCCGCCAGCTGGCGCGGAAATGCGGCGCCTGCGCAGGAGCGTCAGCGGCCGCCGACAGTTTCCCGCGCATGCGCAGTGGGGAGAGTCACTTCCTCCTCCGCCATGGTGGAGGCCGTGGCGGAGGCGGAAGGGAAAGAGTGCCCCCACGGCACAGGCCCGCCCGCGGATCGGTGGGCCCCGATCGCGGGCCAGGCCACCGTGGGGGCACCCCCCCGGGGTCAGATCGCCCTGCGCCCCCCCCCAGGACCCCGGAGCCCGCCCACGCCGCCTGGTCCCGCCGGTAAATACCAGCTTTGATTTACGCCGACGGGACAGGCAATTTCTGGGCGGGACTTCGGCCCATCCGGGCCGGAGAATTGAGCGGGGGGTCCCACCAACCGGCGCGGCCCGATTCCCGCCCCCGCCCAATCTCCGGTACCGGAGACTTTGGCGGGGCGGGATTCACGGCGGCCAACGGCCATTCTCCGACCCGGCGGGGGGGTCGGAGAATGACGCCCAATGTCTTTCGGGACTTGTGGGAGGAAACCGGAGCATCCAGAGGAAAACCCACGCAGTGAAATAACTGGGTTTTTACAACAATCGACAATGATCTCATGGTCATTACTTGACTTTTAATACCATTTGTTTTTGTTGAATTTAAATTCCACCATTTTCCGTGTTGGGATTTGAACCCGGGTTTCAAAAGGATTACCCTGGGTCTCTGGACTACTGGTCCAGGGACAGTACCAATACACCACTATCTCGCTGGTTGGAGATGGCCATTGCTTGACCCTGTGCGGCATGAATGTTACTTGCTCAGCCCAAGCCTGAGTCCTATCTATACAAACGCGAGCTATTGTAAGTTTAAACCAACATTCTGTTGTTGCTCTTCTTCTCTCTACTCATCTATAATGATCTGTAGCCCACAAGGGGCCCTCGGCACTTATCAGATATAAGTACATTCAGAAGATTGTAAAAAGGATGAACAGACTTTGTTATTGTTAGGATTGGAACTAATCATTTTGGGGTAATGCAGATGTTTGAATTGATGGGTGAGGTTTAACCGGCCCCCAACAGGCAGGTTGGGAGTCAGGGTGGGGAGGGAATACCGGGAGCCATGGCGGGCTCCCCAATACCAGGGGATTTTCCCAGTGGTTGAAATGGCAGCCGCTGATCTGCCCACTATCTGAAGGTCGATAGCCAATTTCAATAATGGCCATTTTGCCAATGGAGTGGCCGACGCAACCCCCCCCCTCCCCAACACCGTATCTCCCCCCTCCCCCAACACCATACTCCTCTCCCCCAAAACCATATCTCCCCCCTCCCGCCAACACTGTACCCCCTCCCCCCAACACCATATCTCCCCCCTCCCGCCAACACCGTGCCCCCCTCCCCCAACACCATATCTCCCCCCCCTCCCGCCAACACCGTACCCCCCTCCCCCCAACACCGTATCTCCCCCCTCCCCGCCAACACCATACCTCCCCCTCCCGCCAACACCATACCCCCCAACACGATATCTCCCCGCCAACGCCATACCTCCCCTCCCCCCAACACCATACCTCCCTCCTCCCCCCAACACCAGTGATTTCTGGGAGGTAAGTTTATCCTTTAAAAACACTTACCTTCACAGGAACAGGCCAGTCGATTTCAGCGGGAGCGGTGCACAAGTGATTTCTGGGAGGTAGGTTTATCCTTTAAAAACACTTACCTTCACAGGAACAGGCCAGTCGAATTCAGCGGGAGCGGTGCGCAAGTGATTTCTGGGAGGTAGGTTTATCCTTTAAAAAGACTTACCTTCACAGGAACAGGCCAGTCGATTTCAGCGGGAGCGGTGCGCAAGTGATTTTTGGGAGGTAAGTTTATCCTTTTAAAAAAACACTTCTTTTCTGTTTTATTTTTTTCGACCCGAGGACTTCTGGGAAGACCCCCCCCCCCCCCAACCAATAAATTCTGGTGGAGAGGAAACCCGAGACACTACACGTGTAGTGTCTCCCACCCGCCCTCCTCCTCTAACCTAATAATAAGACCCATTGGTGTGAGGTAAGTGCCATATTATATTATTATTATATTATATTATTAGCATTGTGCAGGTCAAGGTTCGGAGGTGGAGGAGCAGTCTCTGTCAGGGAGAGAACCTGAGAACATCTAAGACACTCAGAAGGAAAGAAGGTAAGTAAGTGATTTTTACTCATTTTTACTTTTATACCTTTTTCAAATTGTGTGTGTCGGGGGGAAACTGAAGTGATATCACAGAAAAGCTGTGGCCTGAGTGGCTGGTTGGGAATCTACACTAAATTTAAAAAATTGAGCATTGGTAACTAATTAAACATAATTACTTAATTATAATTTAGAGGGGTATCTAAGCCAGAGATCGGAGAGTACTATATTTAGCTTTCGCATTTCTATTAGAAATCTAGTGCTAGGAAACAGATAGTTAACAGTAACTTTGAAATTTAAAAAAATATATATATATATTTTTTTTAAATTAAAAAAATTTTTTTTTGACGCAATGTCAGTTAGAGGGGTGCTGTGCTCTGACTGTGAGATGTGGCAGGTCCGGGAGGCTTCCAGCGTCCGGGATGGCTTCATCTGCAGAAAGTGCACCCAACTGGAGCTCCTCACAGACCGCATGGTTCGGTTGGAGCAGCAATTGGATGCACTTAGGAGCATGCAGGTGGCGGAAAGCGTCATAGATCACAGTTATGTAAATGTGGTCACACCCAAGGTGCAGGCAGAGAAATGGGTGACCACCAGAAAGGGCAGGCAGTCAGTGCAGGAATCCCCTGTGGTTGTCCCCCTCTCGAACAGGTGTACCCCTTTGGATACTGTCGGGGGGGGGGGGGTAGCCTATCAGGGGAAAACAGCAGCAGCCAGAGCAGTGGCACCATGGCTGGCTCTGATGTTCAGAAGGGAGGGTCAAAGCGCAGAAGAGCAATAGTAATAGGGGACTCTATAGTCAGGGGCACAGATAGGCGCTTCTGTGGATGTGAAAGAGACTCCAGGATGGTATGTTGCCTCCCTGGTGCCAGGGTCCAGGATGTCTCCGAACGGATAGAGGGCATCCTGAAGGGGGAGGGCAAACAGGCAGAGGTCGTTGTACATATTGGTACTAACGACATAGGCAGGAAGGGGCATGAGGTCCTGCAGCAGGAGTTCAGGGAGCTAGGCAGAAAGTTAAAAGACAGGACCTCGAGGGTTGTAATCTCGGGATTACTCCCTGTGCCATGTGCCAGTGAGGCTAGAAATAGGAAGATAGAGCAGCTAAACACGTGGCTAAACAGCTGGTGTAGGAGGGAGGGTTTCCGTTATCTGGACCACTGGGAGCTCTTCCGGGGCAGGTGTGACCTGTATAAGATGGACGGGTTGCATCTAAACCGGAGAGGCATAAATATCCTGGCCGCGAGGTTTGCTAGTGTCACACGGGAGGGTTTAAACTAGTATGACAGGGGGGTGGGCACAGGAGCAATAGGCCAGAAGGTGAGAGCATTGAGGGAGAACTAGGGAATAGGGACAGTGTGGCTCTGAGGCAGAGCAGACAGGGAGAAGTTGCTGAACACAGCGGGTCTGGTGGACTGAAGTGCATATGTTTTAATGCAAGAAGTATTACGGGTAAGGCAGATAAACTTAGAGTTTGGATTAGTACTTGGAACTATGATGTTGTTGCCATTACAGAGACCTGGTTGAGGGAAGGGCAGGATTGGCAGCTAAACGTTCCAGGATTTAGATGTTTCAGGCGGGATAGTGAGGGATGTAAAAGGAGAGGCGGAGTTGCGCTACTGGTTCGGGAGAATATCACAGCTGTACTGCGGGAGGACACCTCAGAGGGCAGTGAGGCTATATGGGTAGAGATCAGGAATAAGAAGGGTGCAGTCACAATGTTGGGGGTTTACTATAGGCCTCCCAACAGCCAGCGGGAGATAGAGGAGCAGATAGGTAGACAGATTTTGGAAAAGAGTAAAAACAACAGGGTTGTGGTGATGGGAGACTTCAACTTCCCCAATATTGACTGGGACTCACTTAGTGCCAGGGGCTTAGACGGGGCGGAGTTTGTAAGGAGCATCCAGGAGGGCTTCTTAAAATAATATGTAGACAGTCCAACTAGGGAAGGGGCGGTACTGGACCTGGTATTGTGGAATGAGCACGGCCAGGTGGTAGATGTTTCAGTAGGGGAGCATTTCGGTAACAGTGACCACAATTCAGTAAGTTTTAAAGTACTGGTGGACAAGGATAAGAGTGGCCCTAGGATGAATGTGTTAAATTGGGGGAAGGCTAATTATAACAATATTAGGCGGGAACTGAAGAACATAGATTGGGGGCGGATGTTTGAGGGCAAATCAACATCTGACATGTGGGAGGCTTTCAAGTGTCAGTTGAAAGGAATTCAGGACTGGCATGTTCCTGTGAGGACGAAGGATAAATACGGCAATTTTCGGGAACCTTGGATAACGAGAGATATTGTAGGCCTCGTCAAAAAGAAAAAGGAGGCATTTGTCAGGGCTAAAAGGCTGGGAACAGACGAAGCCTGCGTGGAATATAAGGAAAGTAGGAAGGAACTTAAGCAAGGAGTCAGGAGGGCTTGAAGGGGTCACGAAAAGTCATTGGCAAATAGGGTTAAGGAAAATCCCAAGGCTTTTTACACGTACTTAAAAAGCAAGAGGGTAGCCAGGGAAAGGGTTGGCCCACTGAAGGGTAGGCAAGGGAATCTATGTGTGGAGCCAGAGGAAATGGGCGAGGTACTAAATGAATACTTTGCATCAGTATTCACCAAAGAGAAGAAATTGGTAGATGTTGAGTTTGGAGAAGGGTGTGTAGATAGCCTGGGTCACATTGAGATCCAAAAAGACGAGGTGTTGGGTGTCTTAAAAAATATTAAGGTAGATAAGTCCCCAGGGCCTGATGGGATCTACCCCAGAATACTGAAGGAGGCTGGAGAGGAAATTGCTGAGGCCTTGACAGAAATCTTTGGATCCTCACTGTCTTCAGGGGATGTCCCAGAGGACTGGAGAATAGCCAATGTTGTTCCTCTGTTTAAGAAGGGTAGCAAGGATAATCCAGGGAACTACAGGCCGGTGAGCCTTACTTCAGTGGTAGGGAAATTACTGGAGAGAATTCTTCGAGACAGGATCTACTCCCATTTGGAAGCAAATGGACGTATTAGTGAGAGGCAGCATGGTTTTGTGAAGGGGAGGTCGTGTCTCACTAACTTGATAGAGTTTTTCGAGGAGGTCACTAAGATGATTGATGCAGGTAGGGCAGTGGATGTTGTCTATATGGACTTCAGTAAGGCCTTTGACAAGGTCCCTCATGGTAGACTAGTACAAAAGGTGAAGTCACACGGGATCAGGGGTGAGCTGGCAAGGTGGATACAGAACTGGCTAGGTCATAGAAGGCAGAGAGTAGCAATGGAAGGATGCTTTTCTAATTGGAGGGCTGTGACCAGTGGTGTTCCACAGGGATCAGTGCTGGGACCTTTGCTGTTTGTAGTATATATAAATGATTTGGAGGAAAATGTAACCGGTCTGATTAGTAAGTTTGCAGACGACACAAAGGTTGGTGGAATTGCGGATAGCGATGAGGACTGTCAGAGGATACAGCAGGATTTAGATTGTTTGGAGGCTTGGGCGGAGAGATGGCAGATGGAGTTTAATCCGGACAAATGTGAGGTAATGCATTTTGGAGGGTCTAATGCAGGTAGGGAATATACAGTGAATGGTAGAACCCTCAAGAGTATTGAAAGTCAAAGAGATCTAGGAGTACAGGTCCACAGGTCATTGAAAGGGGCAACACAGGTGGAGAAGGTAGTCAAGAAGGCATACGGCATGCTTGCCTTCATTGGCCGGGGCATTGAGTATAAGAATTGGCAAGTCATGTTGCAGCTGTATAGAACCTTAGTTAGGCCACACTTGGAGTATAGTGTTCAATTCTGGTCGCCACACTACCAGATGGATGTGGAGGCTTTAGAGAGGGTGCAGAAGAGATTTACTAGAATGTTGCCTGGTATGGAGGGCATTATCTATGAGGAGCGGTTGAATAAACTCGGTTTGTTCTCACTGGAATGAAGGAGGTTGAGGGGAGACCTGATAGAGGTCTACAAAATTATGAGTGGCATAGACAGAGTGGATAGTCAGAGGCTTTCCCCAGGGTAGAGGGGTCAATTACTAGGGGGCATAGGTTTAAGGTGAGAGGGGCAAGGTTTAGAGTAGATGTACGAGGCAAGTTTTTTATGCAGAGGGTAGTGGGTGCCTGGAACTCGCTACCGGAGGAGGTGGTGGAAGCAGGGACGATAGTGACATTTAAGGGGCATCTTGACAAATCCATGAATAGGATGGGAATAGAGGGATACGGACCCCGGAAGTGTAGAAGATTGTAGTTTAGTCGGGCAGCATGGTCGGCACGGGCTTGGAGGGCCGAAGGGCCTATTCCTGTGCTGTACATTTCTTTGCTCTTTGTTCCATACCTCCCTCCCCCATACCTCCCCCTCCCCCAACTCCATACCTCCCCCCTCCCCCCAACACCATACCTCCCTCCTCCCCCAACACCATACCTCCCCCTATCCCAACACCATACCTCCCCCTCCACCTAACACCATACCTCCCTCCTCCCCCCAACACAATACCTCCCCCTCCCCCAACAGCATACCTCCCCTTCCCCAACACCATACCTCCCCCTCCCCCAACACCATACCCCCCTCCCCCAACACCATACCTCCCTCCCGCCAACGCCATTCCCCCCTCCCCCAACACCATACCCCCCTCCCCCCAACACCATACCCCCCTCCCCCCAACACCATACCCCCCTCCCGCCAACACCATACCCCCCTCCCCCCAACACCATACCTCCCCCAACACCATACCTCCCTCCCGCCGACACCATACCCCCCTCCACCCAACACCATACCTCCCCCTCCCCCAACACCATACCCCCCTCCCCCCAACACCATACCTTACCCACCCCCTCCCCGCCAATACCATACCACCCCCCCCTCCCTGCCAACACCATACCTCGCCCACCCCCCTCCCTGCCAACACCATACGTTGCCCATGTTAGGAGACCACCAGGGGAGTGGGGGGAGGCTCCCAGCTGATTTTCAGGGTATTACAATCCCAGACCAGACCCAGCAGTGGCGAGGATACTGGACCAAAACCCCAATATTTTATTTTATTTGTAAGTCTTTGCGGAAAGACTGATTCACTCCAGGAGTGATTGCATGAAGAAATATTGGTTATTTTAAAAACAAAATCTTTATTTTTTTTTAATTTAGAGTACCCAATTCATGTTTTCCAATTAAGGGACAATTTTGCGTGGCCAATCCACCTACCTGCACATCTTTGGGTTGTGGGGGCGAAACCCACGCAAACACGGGGAGAATGTGCAAACTCCACACGGACAGTGACCCAGAGCCGGATTGAACCCGGGTCCTCGGCGCCGTGAGGCAGCAGGGCTAACCCACTGCGCCACCGTGCTGCCCTACAAAACTTTATTATGACTACAATATTAATGGTTTTAACTTCACACCCAAAAAGAACAGCTATTCAGTTTCCCATTGAACAACACGAAAAGAAACATACAGCTCTCAATCTGTCTTACTGCGGGAGAATTCTGTACTCGGCGTCAGGCAGATCAGAATTCAACTCCTTTCCCCAATGTTCTCTGCAAAAGCTGCCTCTCTAGAGCTTTTCAAAATGTCTCTCTGCATTCCTGGGCTCCATCCAGCAATGACCTCATCTCCCCAAGCCGAGAAACAAATTCTCCCAGCAGGCTGCAACGCACATTAACTCCCCAGGGACTTCCCCAGTCAAATTACAGTCCATCAGTCCAGATTGAAAAACACATTCCTTGGTCAAATTCACCTTCTGGCTGCTAAAAGCACCCAGAACCTGCAAAACAGAATTCTTTAAAAAAACAAACATGTCTACTGCAGTCAAACACACTCTAACCCCAGGCTTTTAACCCTTAAACTGCCTAGTATTTAGAATCCAATATTCCAAAAGTCTTCCAGTCATCACAGGGATAAGAGGCGGTGCATCGAGGAAAGTTGGCGCCACAGTCTGGTTTGGCCATCTGCGGAGGCTTGATATGCTCACACAGTCCCGTCAGACTCACCGCATGCTGGGAAATCCTGCCCCGTGTTTTCCTGCCTCGAGGACATAGCAGGAACCAAGTGTACAGCTAGCGGTAACATTTCTGTATCGACGCTAGGCACTGGAATGGATAGTGACTTTGTGCAACAACAGGTCAACAGCCATTCATTTCACTTCAATAACAAAGGGGAGAGATAATGACCATGTTGTTGATTTACTATTAACTGACTCTATTGAGTAAAATCAAAATCCACCTGGTGAAGCTATCAGGTATTCATTTGGTATTACAGAACTTGAGTATTGCTGAACAAGAGAGACATTCTGTCGAAGCTTTTTATCTTGTACTAATCAGGACAGATTTGCAAGAATGCCAAATCTCAAAGGGAACAGCAATTTCTACTACATGAGAAAAGGGTTTTGATTGTGTAGCACCATCGATCACACACGAGGCGAGACGTAGAGAACTTCAATCGAGGCTTTATTGAGCAGACTTGTTCAGACTTGTTCCCCAGCAGCTCAGTCACAGAATGCAGCTGCGGGGAGTAAACCGGGTTCTTATACCCCGCCTATCTGGGTGGAGCCCAGTAGGCGGCAGATCCAATCGGGACCCAGCATCTGTCCTCCAATAGCTCCTCGGCATTTATGGTGTACCGTATTACTCCTAATACATACCACCACATTCTCCCCTTGTTAAAAAGGAACCCGGCGGGGTGGTGGGTGGTGGGTGGTCGGGGTTTACAGTGTCGGTGCCTTAACCATTGAACTATATATAACCATGCCGCTTTTACTGGGCCACCGAATTATTCACATTTTACCCGATTAGCAGCGTTAACTATTTACAACAATGCCGCTTTACTGGGCCACTGAATTATATACATCTTAAGTCGACTCGATGAGTCGAGATGGTGCTCTGGTCGCCCTTTCCGAACGTCTCAGCCCGGGTGGTGGTGGTGGTGCTGGCTCGGGTCCGGTCGACTCTGGGAGCATCGCGCTGTCCCTCTCTGTTTCCTTACTTCTGGGCGGGCCTGGGAGGAGAACCGACCCCCCCGGGAAGGGGGTGGCTGTGGGGTGCACCGGCGGGAGTGAGGGGGTGGTGATTGGTGTTGTGGGGGGGAGCTCCGGCGGGCACCAGGTCCCGCAGATAGACCGTGTCCTGGCGGCCGTCTGGGAACGCCACGTAGGCGTACTGCGGGTTGGCGTGGAGTAGGTGTACCTTTTCCACCAGTGGGTCTGATTTGTGCGCCCGCAC
This sequence comes from Scyliorhinus torazame, assembly GCF_047496885.1. Classification (NCBI taxonomy): domain Eukaryota; kingdom Metazoa; phylum Chordata; class Chondrichthyes; order Carcharhiniformes; family Scyliorhinidae; genus Scyliorhinus; species Scyliorhinus torazame. Next base: position 35,111 of record NW_027308852.1, read on the forward strand.
ACGTTTCCGGAGCAGGATGGGTCCCAGGGCTGCCAGCCAGATCGGAAGTGACGTTCCAGAAGCGTACTTCCGAGGGAAGACAAGGAGGCGCTCGTGCGGCGTTTGGTTCGTGGTGGTGCACAGCAGGGACCGGATAGAATGAAGGGCATCCGGGAGGACTTCCTGCCAGCGGGAAGTTGGGAGACTCCTAGACCGTAGGGCCAGTAGGACGGTCTTCCAGACCGTTCCGTTCTCCCTCTCCACCTGCCCGTTCCCCCGGGGGTTGCAGCTGGTCGTCCTGCTCGAGGCTATGCCCTCGCTGAGCAGGAATTGACGCAGCTCGTCACTCATGAAGGAGGACCCCCTATCACTGTGGATGTAGGCGGGGAAACCGAACAGGGTAAAGATGGTGCAGAGGGCTTTAATGACCGTGGCCGCGGTCATGTCGGGGCAGGGGTTGGCGAAGGGGAAACAGGAGTATTCGTCAAAGACGTTAAGAAAGTACGTGTTGCGATCGGTGGAGGGGAGGGGGCCTTTGAAATCCAGACTGAGGCGTTCAAAGGGACGGGAAGCCTTTATCAGGTGCGCTCTATCTGGCCTGAAAAAATGCAGTTTGCATTCTGCGCAGATTTGGCAGTTCCTGGTGACTGTTCGGACGTCCTCGACGGAGTACGGGAGGTTGCGGGCCTTTATGAAGTGGTAGAAGCGAGTGACCCCCGGGTGGCAGAGGTCCTCGTGGAGGGCTTGGAGGCGGTCCACTTGTGCGTTGGCACATGTGCCGTGAGATAGGGCATCGGACGGCTCGTTCAGCTTTCCGGGACGGTACAAGATCTCATAGTTGTAGGTGGAGAGTTCGATCCTCCACCGCAGGATCTTGTTGTTTTTTATCTTGCCCCGCTGTGCATTATTGAACATGAAGGCTACCGACCGTTGGTCAGTGAGGAGAGTGAATCTCCTACCGGCCAGGTAATGCCTCCAATGTCGCACAGCTTCCACTATGGCTTGGGCCTTCTTTTCTACTGAGGAGTGGCGAATTTCTGAAGCGTGGAGGGTCCGGGAGAAAAAGGCCACGGGTCTGCCCGCTTGGTTGAGAGTGGCCGCCAGAGCTACGTCGGATGCGTCACTCTCGACTTGGAAGGGGAGGGACTCGTCGATGGCGCGCATCGTGGCCTTTGCGATATCCGCTTTGATGCGGCTGAAGGCCTGGCGGGCCCCTGTCGACAGGGGAAAAGTAGTGGACTGGATTAGTGGGCGGGCCTTGTCTGCGTACTGGGGGGCCCACTGGGCGTAATAAGAAAAGAAGCCCAGGCAGCGTTTCAGGGCTTTGGCACAATGGGGGAGAGGGAACTCCATGAGGGGGCACATGCGTTCAGGGTCGGGGCCTATCACTCCATTACGCACTACGTAGCCCAAGATGGCTAGACGGTTGGTGCTAAACACGCATTTTTCCTCGTTGTAGGTGAGGTTGAGGGCGTTAGTGGTCTGGAGGAATTTGCGGAGGTTGGCGTCGTGGTCCTGCTGGTCGTGGCCGCAGATGGTGACGTTGTCGAGGTACGGGAATGTGGCCCGTAAACCGTGATGGTCAACCATTTGGTCCATCTCCCGTTGGAAGACCGAGACTCCATTCGTGACGCCGAATGGAACCCTTAAGAAGTGGTATAGCCGCCCGTCTGCTTCGAAGGCAGTGTACTTGGCGGTCACCCGGGTGAATGGGGAGCTGGTGGTAGGCGGACTTAAGGTCCACGGTGGAGAAGACCTTGTACTGTGCAATCCGATTGACCATGTCGGATATGCGGGGAAGAGGGTACGCATCTAGCTGCGTATGCCTGTTGATGGTCTGACTGTAGTCTACGACCATCCTCTGCTTCTCCCCTGTCTTCACTACTACCACCTGAGCTCTCCAGGGACTATTGCTGGCCTGGATTATGCCTTCCTTCAGCAGCCGCTGGACTTCGGACCTGATAAACGTCAGGTCCTGGGTGCTGTACCATCTGCTCCTCGTGGCGACGGGTTTGCAATCCGGGGTGAGGTTCGCAAACAAGGAGGGCAGTTCGACCTTGAGTGTCGCGAGGCCGCAGATAGTCAGTGGGGGTATAGGGCCGCCAAATTTAAATGTTAAGCTCTGGAGGTTGCATTGGAAGTCCAACCCCAGGAGGGTGGGAGCGCAGAGGTGGGGAAGGACATCCAGCCGGTAATTTTTGAACTCTCTCCCCTGCACCGTTAGGTTTGCGATGCAGAACCCTTTGATTGCAACGGAGTGGGACCTCGTTTTATTCGGCTTGGCCGAATTACAAGCGAACAGCGTCTTACCGTGTCCGGATGAATAAAACTCTCCGTGCTCCCCGAGTCGATCAAACATGGCGTCTCGTGCCCGTTCACCAGCACCTTTGTCGTTGTCGTCTGGAGCGTCCGGGGCCGCGACTGGTCGAGGGTCACCGATGCCAAACATGGTTGGTGCATCAGATCGTTGTCTTCAGGCAGTGTGGAGCCGTCCATGCTGGGGTCCTTGCCTGTCAGCCAAGATGGCGGCGTCCATGGATCACACGCAGTCGGGGGTGGACAAAATGGCCGCTCCCATGGGTCGCACGCGGCCGGGGGTGGACAAAATGGCCGCTCCCATGGGTCGCACGTGGCCGGGGGTGGACAAAATGGCCGCTCCCATGGATCGCACGCGGCCCGTGGGTAGGAAGATGGCGGCGCCCGTCCCCCCCCTCGTGGTATCCGGGGTCCAAAATGGCGGCGCCCGTTGGCCGCCCGTGGGTCGCTGGGGGGGTTGAGCCGTGGTCCAGTTTGTTCCCTGGAGATAGCGGCGACCCCACGGGACTGGCACACCACTGCGTAGTGCCCCTTTTTGCCGCAGCTTTTACAGGTGGCCGAGCCGGCCGGGCAGCGCTGGCGGGGGTGTTTCGGCTGCCCACAAAAGTAGCAGCGGGGCCCCCCCGGGTGGTCTGGGATTCTGGCCGCGCACGCTTGCGGAGGGGTGGAGGGTGCTGGGGGGTCGGTCGCGGCGGGGGTCCACGGAGCCCAAGGGGCTGTAGTGCGGTCGGGGGCATAGGCGCGGGCATTTTGGGAGGTCACGTCAAGGGAGGCTGCAAGGGCCCGTGCCTCTGTGAGTCCGAGAGAGTCTTTCTCTAAAAGTCTCTGGCGAATTTGCGACGATGGCAAACCTGCTACGTAAGCGTCTCTGATCAGGAGGTCCGTATGTTCATTCGCTGTTACCACTGGGCAGTCGCAGTTTCTTCCCAGGATCGTCAGCGCATTGAAGAATTCGTCCAGCGATTCCCCGGGGATTTGTTGTCTCGTCGCGAGCTGGTAGCGTGCGTAGACCTGGTTGACGGGCCTAATGTAGGTCTGTTTCAGCAAGTTGATCGCTGCTGGGAATTCTTCCGTCCCCTCGATGAGAGCGTAGATTTCGGGACTCACTCTGGAATGCAGGACCTGCATCTTCTGGTCTTCCGTTGGTCTGTCGGCGGCCGTTCAGAGGTACTCCTCAAAGCACGCCAGCCAGTGTTTAAACGCCGATGTTGTGTTCGCTGCTTGGGGGCCGATTCGCAGGCAATCCGGGGCGATCCGGAGCTCCATATTCCTTTTTAAGTCGGCTCAATAAATTGTAGCACCATCGATCACACACGAGGCGAGACGTAGAGAACTTCAATCGAGGCTTTATTGAGCAGACTTGTTCAGACTTGTTCCCCAGCAGCTCAGTCACAGAATGCAGCTGCGGGGAGTAAACCGGGTTCTTATACCCCGCCTATCTGGGTGGAGCCCAGTAGGCGGCAGATCCAATTGGGACCCAGCATCTGTCCTCCAATAGCTCCTCGGCATTCATGGTGTACCGTATTACCCCTAATACATACCACCACAGATTGGTTGACAAGTGGACTCTGATTGGTAGAGGTGTTGTCATGGAGAATGCACCAGGGAACAGTTATCTGTTGAAGTTTTGTTTAAATGAGAGCATCAAAGCTAACCTATGGGATAATGGCAACCTTGCTCAGAGCATTGCTCGCTGTATATCGTGCAAACTCATGAGTGGACGTAAGGCCACCATTTCTGGTGTTGAAAAGTGCCCAGCGCACAACAAACAAAGAACAAAGAAAGGTACAGCACAGGAACATGCCCTTCGGCCCTCCAAGCCGGTGCCGACCATGCTGCCTGTCTAAACTAAAATCTTCTACACAAAGAACAAAGAAATGTTAATTAAAAAATCAAATTAAGGTGTGTCAGGGATTTGAGAAACAAGTGAGGCTGACCGTTTCACACTGCTACTATGCAGCAGCAACAGAATGGGCGGCTCGGTGGCACAGCGGTCAGCACTGCTGCCTCACAGCTCCAGGAACCCGGGTTCGATTCCCCGCTGGGTCACTGTCTGTGCGGAGTCTGCACGGTCTCCCCGTGTCTGCGTGGGTTTCCTCCGGGTGCTCTGGTTTCCTCCCATAGTCCAAAGATGTGCATGTTAGGTGGATTGGCCATGATAAATTGCCCCTTAGTGTCCAAAAAGGTTAGATGGATTTACAGGGATAGTGTGAAGGTGTGGGATTAAGTAGGGTGCTCTTTCCAAGGACCGGTGCAGACTTGATGGGCCAAATGGCCTCCTTCTGCGCTGTAAATTCTTTGATTCTATGATCAGTGGTAATTGTCCATGAACAGGATGCTGCCGTTAACCAAAAGATGCTGCACCTACATACAGGTGAGTACTATGGTGTAAGAATTTCAATGCCAGTGTGATGCCAGGTATACAGGCCATATGTCCCAATGACTAGCAGATTGTATCTATCAGCTCGTCCCATTTTGTTCTGATGAGTGTCGATGGAAAACTTCAACAGCGTGTCTTTTTTCAGCAAAATTACAAGATTTTATTCAGCGTCTCGGTCAGTAGTTTAACAAACATTTCAGGTGCCTGAGTCATGAACTCTCAATTCCCTGGCTCACACAGTGGCACAAACACACGGGTTCATTGGGAAATAACAAACGTGGCTCACTTTGATCTTCTCTCTCTCTTGGTTTAGGAAGCAATTATTGAGTAGCAATGGTATCATCCTGCCTCAACGTCAGATATAAAACCAGGGGCCAAGAGACAGATTATTATTCTCTATTTGCAGCTCTTCCTCAATAAACCCAACTAGTGATGTCGCTCGAGTGCAACAAGGCTGAGTTCCGAGCTCTGTGCAAGGAACACAGCCTCACAACAGCTAATAGGTCATTATACTGTCTGAGCTTCTCAATACGTTGCTGCGCCTACAGATCCTGCTGCTGAGAGTGAACAGCTGTATTTGTGTTATCACAGTTGAAACAATTGTGGATATAATTACTGTTGTACCCACTGCAGAAGACTTAACTCTTCACTGACCAATACAGGTGTTTTTATTATTGATTCAAAAGAGGTGGGTATCACAACGATACCATTTATTGCCCATCCCTAACTGAATGAAAATCGCTTATTGTCACAAGTAGGCTTCAAATGAAGTTGCTGTGAAAAGCCCCTAGTTGCCACATTCCGGCGCCTGTTCGGGGAGGCTGGTACGGGAATTGAACCCGCGCTGCTGGCCTTGTTCTGCTTTACAAGTCAGCTGCTAAACCAACCCTAACCCTAACTGCCCTTGAAAAGGTGATTAATGAACCGCCCCTAAAAGGGGTAACTGAAAAAGCTGGGTTTATGACAACCTGGTGCTTTCATGATTCTTTATATAGTTCAGCTTTTTATTCAACCCACAGGAATTAAATTCTCCAGCTGATATCGCCCCACCCCAGATGAAAAGTCCCAGACATCACTCCCCAGACGTCACTCCCCAGACATCACTCCCCAGACGTCACTCCCCAGACATCACTCCCCAGACGTCACTCCCCAGATGTCACTCCCCAGACGTCACTCCACAGATGTCACTCCCCAGACGTCACTCCCCAGACGTCCCTCCCCAGACATCAGTCCCCAGACATCACTCCCCAGACATCACTCCCCAGACATCACTCCACAGATGTCACTCCCAGATGTCACTCCCCAGACGTCCCTCCCCAGACATCAGTCCCCAGACATCACTCCCCAGACATCACTCCCCAGACGTCACTCCCCAGACATCACTCCCCAGACGTCACTCCCCAGACGTCACTCCCGACGTCACTCCCCAGACTTCACTCCTCAGACTTCACTCCCCAGATGTCACTCCCCAGACGTCACTCCCCAGACACCACTCCCCAGACGTCACTCCCAGACGTCACTCCCCAGGCGTCACTCCCCAGATGTCACTCCCCAGACGTCACTCCCCAGACGTCACTCCCCAGACGTCACTCCCCAGACGTCACTCCCAGACATCACTCCCCAGACGTCACTCCCCAGATGTCACTCCCCAGATGTCATTCCCCAGATGTCACTCCCCAGACTTCGCTCCCCAGACGTCACTCCCCAGACGTCACTCCCCAGACGTCACTCCTCAGATGTCACTCCCCAGATGTCATTCCCCAGATGTCACTCCCCAGACTTCGCTCCCCAGACGTCACTCCCCAGACGTCACTCCCCAGACGTCACTCCCCAGACGTCACTCCCCAGACGTCATTCCCCAGACGTCACTCCCCAGACGTCACTCCCCAGACATCACTCCCCAGACGTCACTCCCCAGACGTCACTCCCCAGACGTCACACCCCAGGCTTCACTCCCCAGACATCACTCCCCAGACATCACTCCCCAGACATCGCTCCCCAGACGTCACTCCCCAGACATCACTCCCCAGACATCACTCCCAGACATCACTCCCCAGACGTCACTCCCCAGACATCACTCCCCAGACATCACTCCCCAGACGTCACTCCCAATCCTTCTGGGGGCGAAATTCTCCACCCACGGCGCGATGTCCGCCGACTTGCGCCAAAAACGACGCCAATCAGATGGGCATCGCGCCGGCCCAAAGGTGCGGAATGCTCCGCATCTTTGGCGGCCTAGCCCCAACATTGAGGGGCTAGGCCGACGCCGGAGGGATTTCTGCCCCGCCAGCTGGTGGAAATGGCGTTTGTTGCCCCGCCAGCTGGCGCAGAAATGCGGCGCATGCGCGGGAGCGTTAGCGGCCGCTGACAGTTTCCCGGCGCATGCGCAGTGGGGAGAGTCTCTTCCGCCTCCGCCATGGTGGAGACCGTGGCGGAGGCGGAAGGGAAAGAGTGCCCCCACGGCACAGGCCCGCCCACGGATCGGTGGGCCCCGATCGCGGGCCAGGCCACCGTGGGGGCACCCCCCAGGGTCAGATTGCCCCGCGCCCCCCCCCCCCAGGACCCCGGAGCCCGCCCACACCGCCTGTTCCCGCCGGTAAATACCAGGTTTGATTTACGCCGGCGGGACAGGCAATTTCTGGGCGGGACTTCGGCCCATCCGGGCCGGAGAATTGAGCGGGGGGTCCCGCCAACCGGCGCGGCCCGATTCCCGCCCCCGCCCAATCTCCGGTACCAGAGACTTCGTCGGGGGCGGGGGCGGGATTCACGGCGGCCAACGGCCATTCTCCGACCCGGCGGGGGGTCGGAGAATGACGCCCAAGATCTCCTGTGAGTATTGGATTATAGATCTCCTGATATTGAGAAAAACAATTCCTGAGCAAAGTCGTTTCTCATAGGAACATAAATTAGCACATCACAAATTGCCAACTGAATCCCTGATATCTGCTAAATCTCAGAATCACACATTGTAATCAATACCAACCACCAATCTATCTATATTAAATATCTTGGGTGTGGAAGCTTTTCCTGTCCACAAAACCTTACTTCCATCATCTTTATTGTTCCATTTTTGTGTTGACATTGCCATTATAAATCAGGATGTCAACATTTCCAATGGAAATCGTCTATGTAAACCTGTCACACTGCAGTTACACCCTCCTGCCAGAAGGTGCAGTGCAACACTTCTTCACCCCTTTTGCACCCCCCAAATCTTCACAGAAACACCTCTGTGCCAATAAACTCTGCTGTTCAAGTTACTGAGCACTGTTACTGGACTGTAAATATTGTCAAGTCAAAGTGTTAAGTAAAAATAAGGTCCAAATTGGCTGAAATTACATCTGCAGATCCCAGCCCAATCATGTCCTGCCCTTTAACCCTGCCTCACCTCCAACCTACACTGGGCCTTAACTCACAGCCTCTAGAAAAGATCAATTCGTCAATCTCGGAATTCAGGAGCCATATGAATCCCCTCATTATGAATTGCCTCTAATCATTCCCAAATAATTAGTATTCCACATATGAACCATCGGAGCACCTTAATTAGATCACAGACTGTAATAACCACAAAACATACACCGTGCTTTATATGAACGCTGCAATTGGAATACAGAAAGCAAACACTCCCGGGTATCCATTTATTTACAAAGAAATTGGATACTTTAGTTGTATTGAAAGTGTGTTGACACAGAATCATCTGAATGTTTCAATTCAATCAGTCATCACAAGGTTCCCATTCTTCCGTAGACGCACCATTTGAAAATCTCATTTAGATTACAGCCTGTAATCAGACCCCAGATTTTCACTTCTGCATCAATAATTGAACGTCTCGATGAGGTCCAACATTCTAAGCACTCCCGAGGTATCCATTAATATATCATCACTCGCCTGTACCGACTATCCCACATCGAAACGGAGTAAGTTGGAATCTCCCTGCATCTCAAACAGTGGTTTAATTTTATTTCCTATTGCCAAACTCTCCCGGAATCGCTGATTCTATTTAGAAAGGATTGATACTTCTCAGTTCGATCCTGGCGTGTAATCACTCCCACGTATCTTATATTTACAGTATTTTTATAGACCTAAAGGTTTGTCATGTTGAACAAAGCACTGGAAATGTAGGGTACGATTTAATGGCCGTGTTGCGTTTAAGCGAGAGCGCGGCGAGGACGTTGAATCGCGGGAGAGGGCAAAATTGAGAAAACAGGCCAGGCAACGATCTATTTGCAATCTTACCGGCCCGCTCCCAACAAAATCCTGATCCCGCGTGGTACAGCGAGAAACCAATAATCACCACTTAAACCCAATCTCCTTGTAACTAACAGGAGTGATCCCCTATCTAACGGACCCCTTGATCTAATGGCCTCCCCAGCAAGTGGTCAGGCGGGTGCCGATTGGTACTCCCTTTCAAAAACGTGAACCTGGCAGAAGGGCTTCTGTGGGGACTCAAGGAGGTGAGTGGCTATCTTCACTCCCGGCATTGAGCCCGGGGGCACTGAGATTGCTGCCCTGGTGCTCGGAGGGGGTTGGGGGAGCCCCCGGGGGGTCAGCTTCAGTTTGGGTGGGCCGCCATCGAGGGGGGGGGTCTTGCGGAGCAGGGGGTGTGGCCGCCCATAGCCTCAGCTGGGAGGAGTTCGGGATGGGGGTGATGGGTATCTCAATGCCCCCGGTCTGCCATGCCAACCCTTGGACTGTGTGTTCCGGTTCTGGGGGTAACCTCGGCCCATGCCTGTCTGCCTCACCGACCACCCATAGCTCCCACTGACCACGGAGGCCTCCGACCGCACGGCTGAAGGCTATTACCGATTGGGAATTGGCAATCGTAGTTAAGTGAGCACTTCACACATCCCAAGTGGATTCTGGTGAGTAGGCGTGCTGTGTAGCATGTGGGGGTTATTGCCCAGCATCCCAATCAGACCCTGATGCCTGAACACTGCGGGAGGCAGCAGCACACACGCAGCAGCCAACAGCCGTGGGGCTGAGTCCCAGCACCAGCGACATTTGGCGACCAGAGGGTGGGCGTGGGCGGGAGGGGTCCAGTGCCTGGTCCAGTTAACGTTACGTGCGGGTGTCTGGGGTACAGGGTATGGGGTCCGGTGAGCAGGAGACCCCACTGTGAATGGGTGTGCGACGGCAGGGTGTGTCGGATGGCAGGGAATGTGGGTATGGGGTGGGGGGGAGGGGATGCAATGGGGGAATGGAGGGTCCCGGGGTGGAAGACAATGCTGGTTGTCAGTCTCACACCCTCTCCGATTCCTTACAGATATTGCACGCAATGGACGCGATCATGGACCCTGCGGAAGCTCTGCTCGTGGTGCTGCTGGTGCCAGGCAGCCAGACGGCAGCAAAGGCATGATCGCGTCCAAGACGAACTTGGCACCGCGAGGAGGAGGAGGATACCCGCTCCCGGTGGCCGTCAGGGTCACCGCAGCCCTCAATTTCTACACCTCGAGCGGGGACTTGTGAGGCATCTCACAGACTACAGCCCCCAGGAGCTCCGGTGAGGTCGCTGTGCACCAGGCTAATGATGCCAGTATGGGGCCTGTGACCGATCCGGATGCCTCAAGATGCGGTTCTGATATCTTGACTGCACCGCTCTGGTGATGCTCTGCAGTACACCCCCAGAGAGTCGCCCACTTTGTGGTGGTCTGCTCTGTCCCCCACAACCTGGCACGGCAGCGGGGCAACATTGTGGAGGTGGAGAAGGAGGACCATGCGGCCACCGAGGAGGAGGTCGAGGAGGTGCCGGAACAGGAGGGGCTGGAGGATGAGCCCAGGGGGACCCGCAGGACCTGCTGCTGGATGGAGGACAGGCATCAGCGGCGAGGGTCCAGCAAGCCCTGAGGGTCAGGGAGGCCCCCACCCCACCCGCTTCACATAGGACATGGTCTCGTCCATCATTCCCCCCTCCCCCCATCCCACAACCTTCCCCCTACCCCCCACATTCCCCACCCCCTTCCCACTCCCCCACATGCTGACGAGGCGCTCAGCCATGGCTGTCACTGACTGAGCTTTGAACCCCTCCATTCATGCTGCCAACCTCATACACCAGGCTCTCCACTGCGGTCGCTACCCGAGCAGTGTTGGCCTCAGTGCCACGCATTGCCGCCACCATCTCCTGCGCCCATAGCCTCTGGGATTCCTCCAATCGTCTACGGACCTGCTGACATCTCCCTCTGAATGTCCCGGCCGCTCCCTAATGCCTCCATCAGCTCCGGGTAACCCTGTCCCAGAGGCTCAGCATCAGGCTGGGACCCAGCTGGGTCCTGGGATCCCGCAGCCCTCCGACTGCTGCCTTGCCCGGGGGTTCTGCCTCCACCTGATGTACACCAGCAGCAGTGCGGTGGTGACCAGATTGTGCCCCGGAAGCCTGACCACTACTGCCGCCCACTGAGGTGTGTGTATCTGCGCTGGTGGAGGGTGGGGATGGCATCGATGCCGCGAATACGGTGGCTCCAGGTGTTCTCATGGGAGGCAGGGGAAGTGTCATGTGAGGGTACCTTTAAGAAATGGGTGTTTAAAAATGGGTGTGTATATAAATATCTGTAGTGAGAGTACCTTTAACAAATGGGTGCTTATTACTGCAGTGATGTCAGAGAGTGGGTGGAGCTGGGCTGTCTGTCAGCTTTTTACTTACGCTTTAGGCTTTTTGCTGCAGGGTGGGTTTGGTTCCATTTTAGTTTTGGAGAAGCTGCAATCACGGCAGGATGGGTGTGAATCTCTGCAAGCTTATGAATGTCCATTTGCTGATTTCAACATGGTAACTGTTCTCAGTAGTGAATTTAAACCTGAGGTGCTTCTGTGAAAAGGTTTTGTTTTTAAGTCTTATGGATGTTAAAAGGAAAGCAAGGATTACTTAGTGTTGTATTCTTTGGGGGTTGTATTTGAATTAATGGTTGTTAAGATGTTCACTGTATGTTTTAAAAAGGTTAACTTGAGTTCACAGAATAAACATTGTTTTGCTTTAAAAAAATACTTTTCCATTTCTGCTGTACCACACCTGTAGAGTGGGCCGTGTGCTCCCCATACCACAATCTATTAAAAGTTGTGGGTCAGGTGAACTCCATGATACACTTCGGGGTTCTCTAACCCCTGGCCCAGACGTACCACACCGGATGGGCCAGCCCCATTGGACGAGGATCCTGTAGGAATTTGGACATGTGGCCAGTAGGAGGGATGGGTCGGTCTGCACGGCATTAACAACTCACGTGTGACAGGTCATCTGGGTGGGGGGTGGGTGGGCTCCTCATCTCTGCGCCTTACGCCAATGACAGATCTGTCCTCAGCCACACCAGTCACCTCCAGGGCCCGTCCCTTGTAGGGGGTGAGGACTCTGATGTCGGCGTCCTGCTGTGGGACACCTCCTCCTGCGGGGCACAGTGGGGCTGTCATTGGTGACGATAAACCCATGAGCCCTCGTTAAGTGGACCAATTGAGGTTTTATAGCGGTGCGGCCTCGCCATTCCGAGCGCCGGGAAGCGCACGGCAGTTCCCGCTCGCTACCACACTGAGAAAGGTTTTGGTTAAATTGCGGCGGTATTGTTTGATGTTAATATTATCATACACCATGCTGTATTGCCGCATAACAGGCTGATGAGCAAACATTCATCCTTTGCTTCATTAAGAATATTTTAATCATTTTCAAATGCATGATTCACCCTCCCAGCTATTAGATCTAATTAGAGATGTATAGCCTCCCAACCTTCATTTGAATCTTAATGAACAAGTGTCTCTGATTTTCATTGTGATGAGGGAGTGATTTATATGTCGAACCATCAGCAACATGAGAAAATGCTTCTTCCAGCGAACTCTTGGTATGACCTTCACACTCAGTCTCAGCCTTGTCATTGGGATTTACTAGACAAAAACAACTTGCATTCATATAGCATCTTTAATATAGTGGGAAAAGTCTGAAAGTGCTTCGCAGGTGCATTAAGAAACCACATTTGACACCTAGTCACACACAGCATTTGGACAGGTGACCTCTAGGATTTCAGAAACATCTTAAAGGGGCAGAGGAGAACTTTGGACAGTGCATTCTCAAACTCAGGAGTTTGGTAGTTAAAGCACACCTGCCAATACTGGACCATTGAAAATTAACAATGTGGATAGATTGTGGTGAACGTATTGTATTAACCATTCACCATGTACGTTACTGTATCACACTGTTGCCCATGTGGGCTCCACCTATGGACCATTGTACAATATTACATGGAATGTATCATGTTGGTGCCCTTGTGGACTCTGCCCCTGGCTCCGCCCCTTGAGGGGAGATATAAAGAGCAGTAGCCCTGTAGGTGGCTCTCACTAGCAGAGTAGTCGCAGGCAGGCACTGTTCTCGTCGATTAAAGCCACAGTTTACATCTACTCTCTGTTTTGCGTGAATTGATGGTCGCATCAATTTAATCGACTACAACACCACAATGGAATCGGCCCTCAAACCTGACCCACTGGAACTCGACCCACAGGCCGCGGAGGCCAAAGGGATTTTTTTGCACTGGCTCCGCTGTTTCGAGGCCTACCTCGTCGCCTCCTCCTCGCCTTCCGTCTCCGACGATCAAAAGCTAAGCCTCCTCCACGCCCGGGTGAGCCATCGAATCTCTGTACACCTCGAGGAAGCCTCCACATACGCGGACGCCCTCGCGATGCTGAAGTGCCTATATGTAAGGCCAGTGAACGAGGTGTACGCGGGGCATCTCCTCACTACTCGCCTCCAATGCCCCGGGGAATCGCTGGAGGAGTACCTTCGCGACTTCAAAGTCCTTGCGCGAAGTTGCAACTATCAGGCCGTTACGGCCTCTCAACATATGGACCTCGCCGTCCGGGACACCTACGTGGCTGGAGTCAGGTCCAACTACGTGAGACAGCGCCTACTCGAGAAAGGTGCTCAAGACCTGGAAGAGACGGTAAAGCTAGCCTCCTCCCTAGAAGTAGCGTTCCAAAGCCTCAACGCGTTCCCGTCTGATCACGCGAGCCCCTCGTGGACCCCCGACCGGAGAGTACCCCAGGCCTGTGCGGCGCGGCTGCCCGCCCAACACAGGGGGCTACCCTGCCATTTCTGCGGCCAGCATCAGCACCCCAGGCAGCGCTGCCCGGCCCTGAACGCGAACTGCAGCGACTGCGGTAAAAAGGACATTTCGCTAAAGTTTGCCTGGCCAGGTCCAAATCGTCAAAATCACAGGCCCGGCTCTCAGACTCACAGGCCCGCAGACCCCGCAGTGTGGCTGCGTGCCTGCAGGCTCTGACCCCCCCCCCCCCCCCCGGACGCGTCATCGGCCTCCTGGTGTCCGTGGGGGCAGCCATCTTCAAGCCCGCACAACATGTGCGACTCACGGGGGCCGCCGTCTTGGACGCCATCTTCCTCGCCGCTCGCCACGTGCGACCGTCGGGAGCCGCCATCTTGGCCTCCATCTGCAGCGTCGCCCGGCACGTGCGACCGACGGGGGCCGCCCCCTTGGGACCACCCCAGCACCTCCGACCACGCCGGCTACCCGCAACTCAGCGCGGTCACCCTCGACCAGTCACGACCCAAACACCTCCGGAGCTCCATGATGACCGTCCGGGTCAATGGACATGAAACGCCCTGCCTGTTTGACTCCGGGAGCACGGAGAGCTTCATTCATCCAGACATGGTAAGGTACTGCTCGCTCCCAATCTTCCCTGCATGTCAAACCATCTTCCTCGCTTCTGGGTCACACTCGGTGCAGACCGGGGGTGCACGACCGCAACCCTCGCAATACAGGGCGCCGGGTACGCCGATTTTAAGTTAAATGTACTCCCCGACCTCTGCGCTCCTCTCCTGTTGGGACTGGACTCCCAGTGCAACCTCAGGAGCCTAACCCTGAAGTTCGGCGGGCCCCTACCCCCACTCACCGTATGTAGCCTCGCGACCCTGAAGGTCGACCCTCCCCCTCTCTTTGCAAATCTCACCGCTGACTGTAAACCAGTCGCCACCAGGAGCAGGCCGTACAGCATCCGGGACAGGACCTTTATCAGGTCCGAGGTCCAGCGACTCTTGCGGGAGGGATCATCGAGGCCAGCAATAGCCCCTGGAGAGTTCAGGTGGTGGTCGTAAGGACCTGGGAAAAGAACCGGATGGTTGTAAACTACAGCCAGACCATAAACCAGTACACGCACCTCGATGCGTACCCCCTTCCCCGGATCGCAGACATGGTTAACTAGATCGCGCACTACCGGGTGTTCTCCACGGTAGATCTGAAGTCCGCATACCATCAGCTCCCAATCCGCCCGGGGGACCGCCACTATACGGCCTTTGAGGCAGACGGCTGCCTCTTCCTCTTCCTCCGGGTCCCCTTCGGCATCACAAACGGGGTCTCGGTCTTCCAAAGAATGATGGACCGAATGGTGGACCAGTACGGGCTGCGGACCACATTTCCGTACTTGGACAGCGTCACCATCTGCGGCCACGACCATCAGGACCACGATACCAACCTCCAGAGATTTCTCCAAACCGCCCAAACCCTCAACCTCACTTACAACCAGGAGAAATGCGTTTTCCGCACAACCAGACTAGCCACCCTCGGCTACGTCGTGGAAAACGGAGTTCTAGGACCCGACCCTGAATGTATGCGCCCCCTCCCCCTTCCCCACTGCCCCAAGGCCCTGAAAAGGTGCCTCGGTTTCTTTTCCTATTACGCCCAGTGGGTCTCCCAGTATGTGGACAAAGCCCGCCCACTCATCAAGGCCACCATCTTCACACTGGTAGCTGAGGCCCGCCAGGCCTTCAGCTGCATCAAGGCAGATATCGCCAAAGCCACGATGTGCGCGGTGGACGAGTCCGTCCCCTTCCAGGTGGAGAGCGACGCGTCAGAGGTCGCCCTCACCACCACCCTTAACCAGGCAGGCAGGCCAGTAGCTTTTTTTTCCCACCCTCAATGCCTCCGAAATTCGACACTCCTCAGTCAAAAAAGAAGCTCAAGCCATCGTGGAATCTGTGCGGCACTGGAGGCACTACCTCGCTGGTAAGAGGTTTACCCGCGTCACTGACCAACGATCGGTAGCCTTCATGTTCGACAACACACAGCGGGGCAAGATCAAGAATGACAAGATCGCGAGGTGGAGGATCATGCGCGGCACGTGCACCAGCGCGCAAGATGACCGACTCCGGGCTATCCACGATGACCTCTGCCACCCGGGGGTCACCTGACTTCTCCACTACATCAAGGCCCGCAACTTGCCCTACTCCACCGAGGAGGTCAGGGCCATGACCAGGGACTGCCAGATCTGCGCGGAGTGTAAGCCTCACTTCTATCGACCGGGTAAGGCCCACCTGGTAAAGGTATCCCGGCCCTTCGAATGCCTCAGCATCGACTTCAAAGGGCCCCTCGCCTCTACCAACCGCAACACGTGTATCCTCAATGTCGTTGACGAGTTCTCCCGCTTCCCCTTTGCAATCCCCTGCCCCGACATGGCCGCGGCCACCGTCATTAAGGCCCTACATAGTGTCTTCACCCTGTTCGGTTTCCCCACGTACATCCACAGTGACCGGGGCTCATCGTCATGAGCAACAAATTGTGACAGTACCTGCTCGGTAAGGGCATCGCCTTGAGCAGGACTACAAGTTATAACCGCCAGGGAAACGGGCAGGTGGAGAGGGAGAACGCGACGGTCTGGAAGGTCGTCCTCCTGGCCCTATGGTCTAAGAATCTCCCAGTTTCCCACTGGCAGGAGGTCCTCCCGGACACGCTCCACTCCATTAGGTCCCTCCTTTGCACGGCCACAAACGAGAACCCTCATGACCGCCTGTTTGTTTTCCCCAGGAAATCCACCTCCGGGGCCTCGCTTCCATCCTGGCTGAAGACACCGGGGCCCGTCCTACTCCGCAAACACGTCAGGAGCCATAAGTCCGAGCCCCGTGGTCGAGAGGGTCCAGCTCCTACACTCCAGCCCCCAGTACGCAGACAAACAACACCCCGACGGCCGACAGGATACGGTTTCCCTCCGGGACCTGGCAACCGTAAGTTCCACTACCACCGCCACCCCAACTTACCCCACCCGATCTACGCTGACCAGCGCCCCCGCGCCTATATGGCACCCGCACCCCTTCCTTCCCCCCCTCCCCCCTTCACCAACCCACAGGAATGAAGCTCCAGAATACACGCTCCCGGAGTCCACGTTTGTGCCGCACCAGCGACTTCACTACCCACGCCCGCACGGATGAGTTCGACACCTGGGCCAACTGCGATACCAGAGCTTCGGCGATCACAGTGAACGATCCGTGCGCTGGACAGGCTGAACCTGTGAACCCTTCACCCCCGCCGGACTTCAATTTTTTAACAGGGGGTGAATGTGGTGAACGTATTGTATTAACCATTCACCATGTATGTTACTGTATCACGCTGTTGCCCATGTGAGCTCCACCTATGGACCATTGTACGATATTACATGGAATGTATCATGTTGGTGCCCTTGTGGGCTCCGCCCCTGTCTCCGCCCCTTGAGGGGAGGTATAAAGAGCAGCAGCCCTGTAGGCAGCTCTCACTAGCAGAGCAGTCGCAGGCAGGCACTGTTCTAGTCGATTAAAGCCACAGTTTACATCTACTCTCTGTTTCGAGTGAATTAATGGTCGCATCATAGATCCTGAGGTCATTTTGAGGTTTGATTGTCGGGTTTCTGTCAATGGGGCAAATCCTTGCCTGCAGAGGTGTAATGTCAAAGAAATAAACAACCTTAATTAACAGACAGACCTCGGTCGGAGAATCGCCGGGGTGGCGTGAATCCCGCCCTGCACGCTCCGACGTGAGCTGCCGAATTCTCCGGCGCCGGTTTTCGGGCGGGGGCGGGGATCACGCCGCGCCGGTCGTTGGCAGCGGCCACCCGGCAATTCTCCTGGCCCCGATGGGCCGAGCGGCCAGACGTTTTCAGACAGTCCTGTCGGCGTGAAATGGAGATGGTCCATCCCGTGGGGACCTGGCTTGGAGGGCGGCTACCGGAGTCCTCGGGGGGGCGCGGGAGGATCTGGCCCCGGGGGGGGGGGCCCCCACAGTGGCCTGGCCCACGATCGGGGCCCTCCGATCTGCAGGCGGGCCTGTGCCGTGGGGGCACTCTTTGCCTCCGCGCCGGCCTGTGAAAAGCTCCGCCATGGCTGGCGCAGAGAAGAAACCCCCTGCGCATGCGCCAACTCGGGCCAGCCCACGGTGGCCCTTCGGTGCCGGTAGTCACGGCGCCAACCCCTCCGGCACTGGTCTCGCCCCCGGATGTGCGGAAGCTCTTGGCGCTGGCGTCGGGCCATCTGGCCAGTTGCGGGAGAATCCCGCCCTTTGTCTTTTCCTTTGATCCGATTACCCTGGGCATGTAATGTATCCTGGATTAGTAACACAGAGACTGTGGGTTCTGACCCTCTGACAGTGCGGCACTCCCTCGTGGTTAGCACTGCTGCCTCACAGCTCCAGGGTCCCAGATTCGATTCCCGGCTTGGGTCACTGTCTGAGCGCAGTCTGCACGTTCTCCCCGTGTCTGCGTGGGTTTCCTCCAGGAGCTCCGGTTTCCTCCCAAATTCAAAGATGTGCAGGTTAGGTGCATTGGCCATGCTAAATTGCCCTTTGTGTCCAGGTACGGGCATGTTAGGTGGGGTTATGGTGTCACGGGGATAGGGCGCTCTTTTAGAGGGTCAGTGCGGACTCGATGGGCTGAATGGCCTCCTTCTACACTCTAGGGATTGTACATCCTGGGCGGGATTCTCCGATCCCCTGCCGGGTCAGAGAATCGCCGGGGTCTGGTGTGAATCCCACCCCCGCTGGTTGCCGAATTCTCCGGCACCGGAGATTCGGCAGGGGGCGGGAATCGTGCCGCGCCGGTCGGCAGGTATCCCCCGGCGATTCTCCGGTCCGCGATGGGCCGAAGTCCCGCCGCTAAAATTCCTGTCCCGCCGGCGTGGATGGAACCACCTTTAGGACAGTGGGACACGGTGACGCGAGTGGGCTCCGGGGTCCTGGGGGGGGCACGGGGCAATCTGGCCCCGGGGGGTGCCCCCTCGGTGGCCTGGCCCGCGATCGGGGCCCACCGATCCGCGGGCAGGCCTGTGCCGTGGGGGCACTCTTTTCCTTCCACCTTCACCATGGTCTCCACCATGGCAGAGGCAGAAGAGACTCCCTGCACTGCGCATGCGCGGGGGTGCCGTTAGCGGCCGCTGACGCTCCCGCGCATGCGCCACCCGACAAAGTTATTTCTGCTCCAGCTGGCGGGGCACCAAAGGCCTCTCCCGCCAGCTGGCGGGGCGGAAATCAGTCCAGCGCGGGCCTAGCCCCTCAAGGTGAGGGCTCGGCCGCTCAAGATGCGGAGGATTCCGCACCTTTTGGGCGGCGCGATGCCCGACTGATTCGCGCTGTTTTTGGCGCCGGTCGGCGGACATCGCGTGGTTAACTGTTGTGCCACTACTATTGTGCCACACAGATGGCAGTGGTTCAAGAAGAAAGTGAATGAAATGAAAATCGTTATTTTCACAAGTAGGCTTCAAATGAAGTTACTGTGAAAAGCCCCTAGTCGCCACATTCCGGCGCCTGTTCAGGGAGGCTGGTGCGGGAAAGTCCACCAGATTCTCAAGCAGAAACCAAGGGTGCGATTCTCCGACCCCCCACCGGGTCGGAGAATCGCCGGGGGCTGGCGTGAATCACGGCCCCGCCGTGTCCCGAATTGTCCGCCACCAGAGATTCGGTGGGGGCGGGAATCGCACTGAGGCAGTGCCGCACTGTCAGAGGGTCAGAACTGAGGGAGTGCTGCACTGTCAGAGGGTCAGTACTGAGGGAGTGCTGCACTGTCAGAGGGTCAGTACTGAGGGAGTGCCGCACTGTCAGAGGGTCAGTGCTGAGGCAGTGCCGCACTGTCAGAGGGTCAGTACTGAGGGAGTGCTGCACTGTCAGAGGGTCAGTACTGAGGGAGTGCCGCACTGTCAGAGGGTCAGTGCTGAGGCAGTGCCGCACTGTCAGAGGGTCAGTACTGAGGGAGTGCCGCACTGTCAGAGGGTCAGTGCTGAGGGAGTGCTGCACTGTCAGAAGATCAGCACTGAGGGAGTGCTGCACTGTCAGAGAGTCAGTACTGAGGGAGTGCCACACTGTCAGAGGGTCAGTACTGAGGGAGTGCCGCACTGTCAGAGGGTCAGTACTGAGGGAGTGCCGCACTGTCAGAGGGTCAGTACTGAGGGAGTGCTGCACTGTCAGTGGATCAGTACTGAGGGAGTGCCGCACTGTCAGAGGGTCAGTACTGAGGGAGTGCTGCACTGTCAGAGGGTCAGTACTGAGGGAGTGCCGCACTGTCAGAGGGTCGGTACTGAGGGAGTGCTGCACTGTCAGAGGGTCAGTACTGAGGGAGTGCTGCACTGTCACAGGGTCAGTACTGAGGGAGAACCTCACTGTCAGAGGGTCAGTACTGAGGGAGTGCTGCACTGTCAGAGGGTCAGTACTGAGGGAGTGCCGCACTGTCAGAGGGTCAGTACTGAGGGAGTGCCGCACTGTCAGAGGGTCAGTACTGAGGGAGTGCTGCAGTGTCCCTGGATCTACCCGGATCACAATGCCTCACGAGGTCTAATGCGATCTTGTGAGATGTTGCGATGTAACTCCCGCCCATTGTGGTAGGGCTCACTTTTTGGCAAATCTGCACATTAAAGCGAGACGATCTGCGCCGGGAGCCTCGGAGATCTCTCGCTTCACTGAGGTGCTCCGGAGAGGTCCTCAGTGTAGGATACGGAGCTATGTGTGGCCTTGATCGCGCCTTCCCCACTAGGTCCCTTATTTAATGTGAATGGCGTTTTATAGCCAAGTGTAACGTGCTCACTATGGGACCTCTGTTCCTATTTAGTCGAATCCCAGCCCATGTTTGACTTGTCAATTGGATGTGAAAGGTCCGTGGCATTGACGAGGAGCGGGGGAGGCTCTCCATGTCTCCTGGTCTATTTGTATCTCTCAACCAACCTCACCAAAGATCCGATTTTCTGATCATTATCACAGAGTTGAAGTCTGTGTGTGTAAACTGGCTGCTCCGTCCCCTTCCTGACAATCATGACTTTTTTTAAAAAAATTCACAGGATGTGGCTACCAGGGCTAGTCCTGCATTTACCCCCCATCCCTAATTGCCCTTCAGAAGGTGGGGGTGAGCCGCCTTCCTGAACCGCTGCAGTCCCTGAGCTGTACGTGCACCCACTGTGCTGTTAGAGAGGTCGTTCCAGAATTTTGACCCAGCGACAGTGCAGGAACGGCCGATATATTTCCAAGTCAGGGTGGTGAGTGACTTGGAGGAACACTTGCAGCAGGCGGAGTTCCCAGGTATCTGCTGCTCCTGTCCTGACTGGTGTGAAGCATTGCAGTTTGGAAGACGCAATCAGTGATTGGTTGCAATGCATTATGGTACACAGAGCTGTCACTGTGCCTTAGCGGTGGGGGAAGTGAATGTTTAAGGTGGGGTATGGATCAAGCAGACTGCTTGGCCCTGGAAGGTGTCAAGCTTCTCGGCAAGTGGAGAGTATTCTATCACACTTCTGACTTGTGTCCTTGGCAGACAGGCTTTGGGGAGTCAGGCGATCAATTACTCTCCGCAGGATTCCGAGCCTCAGAACTGCTCTTGTAGCCACAGTATTAATGATAATCTTTATTAGTGTCACAAGTAGGCTTACATTAACACTGCAATGAAGTTACTGTGAAAAGCCCCTAGTCGCCACACTCTGGTGCCTGTTGGGGTACACAGAGGGAGAATTCAGAATGTCCAATTCACCTAACAAGCACGTCTTTCAGGACTTGTGGGAGGAAACCGGAGCGCCCGGAGGAAACCCACGCAGACACGGGGAGAACGTGCAGACCCCGCACAGACAGTGACCCAAGCCGGGAATCGAACCTGGGACCCTGGCGCTGTGAAGCAACAGTGCTAACCACTGTGCTACCTTGCCGCATTCTCCCCCCACTTCCAATATTTTTATAAATAATAAACAGAAGTGTTAAAATAATTTTATATACACAATTTTTCACTTTCAATTCATTTACAGGATGTGGGTGTCGCTGGTCAGGCCAGCATTTATTGCCCAGCCCTAATTCCCCCTCGGGAAGCTGGTGGCGATCCGCCTTCTTGAACCGCCGCAGTCCATGGGGTGTAGGTACAAGCACTGTGCTGTTAGGGAGGGAGGTGTCCCTGTGTTTTTTGGACTTGATTTTTGCTCGTTGCAGCATTCTGGAGATGAATCTTTAATTCCTGGAGACTCCAGTGTAATCCCACAGAGTATTCAACCCACCTCCCCGTGACTAGCTGAGTAAATTGCATCTTCTGGCAAACCGCTCATTAAACTGCCTGTTCCAATAGCCCAGGTAAAATTGAAGCTTTGTTGCAGTCTGCATTCTCCCTGAAGGCGAATGAACATTAATTCAGGAAACAATATACAACACAACTTAAATCAATGTATGGACCTTTTACCATTTGATCTGCTTCATTCCGTGCTACTGCTGTGTCATAATTCTGTTTAATCTTTTGTTTCGTAATTAGCTGCTGAAGGGAAATGGCTGTTTAGTCACTGAGACTTCATCGTACATCAGTTATGTAAACACAGTGCATGTGCAGAGAGTCTGCTCACTGTAAAGATATTATTGTTAGACTCCAGATGAGGTACAATCCCAATCTTCACTGACATTTAGACAGCGTGTTCCCTGAGGGAGAGGGTTGTAGGAGGCGTCAATCGTTGCTCAGTGGTCTGTGGTTAAAAAACAAGTAAATTTAGCTCGAGAGCTACTGTCTCGAGACAGTTACGCAGCAAAGTCTCTGTGAGTTAGTGCTCCCCATATTGACTAAAAAGAGTAGAGTTAGAGGTTTATTAGACAGAGATAGAGGAGGGTGAACAAGAGCAAAAGTGGGAGAGCAGAGAGAAAGCGCAAGAGGGCAGACTCTGCAAATGGAAAGAAAACCAAAGTTATTAATCAGAGACGTGTTTAACCCCCATTCCGAGGGTTGTTAAATCTGGAAAGAGGGTGGAGGGGGGTGGGGGATTGGAAAGGTGGAGAGGTGGGAATGTTGAGGAGGGGGAATTCCAGGGCTTGGGGCTTTGGCACCTGAAGGCACGAATGCCAATGCACTCTGATTGAAATGGAGGAGTGCAGTGACGTTGCAGGTTTGCAGGGCTGGAGGAAGTTACAGAGACGTCAAATGGCCATGGAGGGATTATACTCTCTAATAGATGGTGTATTATTCTGCTGCAGGGCACTGTATTGTGGGCATGATTCAGCCACCCCGGTGCATCCTGCATGGATCCGGGCACAATGGGCGAATTGAGCTGGAACCCCAAATTGGGCTTGATGCCAGGCGCTGGGGCGATCGCGAGTCAGCTGACTAGCTCTGCCTGGCGCAGTGCAGTCTGAATCCAGCCCTCGCAGGGGTAAATCCAGCTCTGCATATTTAAATAAACCTAATGGCCCATTTGAATACCCGGACTCTGGCTTCACCTGGTTACTCCAATTCAACAGCCACGCTGGCGAGACCGCGCCGGAGCGCCAGTACCGGTCCACACAAACATAGAGCAGGTGGAGTGGCACCTCGGGAGGTCCTGCAGGCCATTGGAGGCCCCCGGATGGTCGGGGACGGACCTGGGTGGTACTCTGGAGCTCCCCCGGCACCCAGGCACACTGACACTGCCAGCCTGGCACCCTGCCGGGACACTGCCAGGGTGCCAGGCATGGTGAGGGCCTTGCCAATTGGATGGGGGTGAGGGGGCGGAGGTTCCCATTGGCCTTAACAAGGTTGGAAGGTGAGGGGGAGTCCAGAAAATGGGGGGGAATCCTCAAAGGGGGGGGGGGTGCGCGGGAGATCGGGGCTGCTGAACAAAATGACGCCCCGTTCTATGAGTAGCCGTCCCTGTTGGTGAGATCTGGGGCGAAATTCTCCCCCAACGGTGTGATGTCCGCCGACTGGCGCCAAAGACGGCGCCAATCAGACGGGCATCGCGCCGGCCCAAAGGTGCGGAATGCTCCGCATCTTTGGCGGCCTAGCCCCAACATTGAGGGGCTAGGCCGACGCCGGAGGGATTTCCGCCCCGCCAGCTGGCGGAAATGGCGTTTGTTGCCCCGCCAGCTGGCGCGGAAATGCGGCGCATGCGCGGGAGCGTCAGCGGCCTCTGTCAGTTTCCCGGCGCATGCGCAGTGGGGAGAGTCTCTTCCGCCTCCGCCATGGTGGAGGCCGTAGCGGAGGCGGAAGGGAAAGAGTGCCCCCAAGGCACAGGCCCGCCCGCGGATCGGTGGGCCCTGATCGCGGGCCAGGCCACCGTGGGGGCACCCCCCGGGGTCAGATCGCCCCGCGCCCCCCCCCAGGACCCCGGAGCCCGCCCGCGCCGCCTGGTCCCACCGGTAAATACCAGGTTTGATTTACGTCGGCGGGACAGGCAATTCCTGGGCGGGACTTCAGCCCATCCGGGCCGGAGAATCCAGCGGGGGGTCCCGCCAACCGGCGCGGCCGGATTCCCGCCCCCGCCCAATCTCCGGTACCGGAGACTTCGGCGGGGGCGGGATTCACGGCTGCCAACGGCCATTCTCCGACCCGGCGGGGGGTCGGAGAATGACGCCCCAGCTCACCAGAAGGAAATGTCTCTCAATGCGGACTCGGCGGGAAGAAACAACCAAGCCCAAAAAAAGGCAATGTGGCGCTGAACAGTGAGATGATTCTCGGTGCTACCGACAAACACCCGAAAACAAACTTAGTTTTACATCTGCTGAATCGTGCTCCTGGTCGGCCCTCCGAAA
The DNA here is from genome assembly GCF_047496885.1 of Scyliorhinus torazame. Taxonomy (NCBI): domain Eukaryota; kingdom Metazoa; phylum Chordata; class Chondrichthyes; order Carcharhiniformes; family Scyliorhinidae; genus Scyliorhinus; species Scyliorhinus torazame. Next base: position 59,504 of record NW_027308852.1, read on the forward strand.
CCATGAACTGGGCATTTGTCAAACCCATCTGGAGAACTGGCTATAGTTGTGGCCACCAAATGACAGCACATCAGAGCAGATCACGGCTTCCTGACCAAACCTCTGCTTCCTGTAACTTAAGTCATGTCTTAAACCACTGTGATCAATGGAACCATTTTCAAAAGGGAACTGGGCGTATTGAGCAGGAATCAATTTGTGTGGGGAAAGAGCGGCGGAGTGGGACTAACTGGATTGTTGTTTTGGCGAGCCGGCAGAGTGTGATAAACTGAATGGCCCCCTTCTGTTCTGTAAGATCCTAGAATACTGATAGGCGAACTGCCTTGATAGCTCAATGGCTGTTTCTATTTCCTGACTGGCTGACCTTCTCAGGAGAAGTGGGAATCGTGAGTTCACCAATAATTCACTGGAAACTTGGTGCTATCGCCTCGTGCAAAAGAGGAATCTCAATTGTCCCATTCCATAGTTCATCAGCATCTTTAAGAGGTTTCGCATTGGTTTAATTTTCCTCCCCTTTAAAGAAAGGTCTGAATTTCTACAGCAACTTTCATAATCTCGTGTTGCACTGAATCGCTTTAGATACAAGGAAATGCTTTCTTGAAGTATAGTCACTGTTGTAATCTCATACAGTAGTAGTCATAGAGGTCTGCAGCACTAAAAAGGCCCTTCGGCCCATTACATCGCTCAAAAACAACCACCTAACCATTCTAATCGCATTTCCCAGCACTTGGTCCACAGCCTTCCCTGCCCTGGCATCGCAAGCGCACATCCAAATACATCTTAAATGTTATGAGGGTCTCTGCCTCCACCACTTTTTCAGGCAGCTAGTTCCAAACTCCCACCACCCTCTTAGTGCAAACGTCTTTTCCCCAAATCCCCCCTCAGTCTCCTCTGCTCCAAGGAAAACAACCTCAGTCTATCCAAACTCTCTTCATAACTAAAACTCCCCAGTTCAGACAACATCCCGGTAAATCTCCCTTGCACCCTTTCCTGTGCGATCACATCCCTCCGATAATGTGGATTCCAGAACTGCGCACGATACTCTGTGGCCTAACCAACGTCTTTACCAGCAATGTCTGAATTTTGTGCACAACAAGATCGTACAGACAGCAGTGATGTTAATGACCAGTTCTCCTGTGATTTTGGGGGGATAGATATTGACCAGGGCTCCAGAGGGAACACCCCTCCTCATTTTTGAGATATTGCCATGGGATTATTGCCAGGGGCAGCCCGGTAGCACAGTGGTTAGCACAGTTGATTCACAGCTCCAGGGTCCCAGGTTCGATTCCGGCTTGGGTCACTGTCTGTGTGGAGTCTGCACATTCTCCCCGTGTCTGCGTGGGTTTCCTCCGGCTGCCCCGATTTCCTCCCACAGTCCAAAGATGTGCAGGCTAGGTGGATTGGCGATAATAAAATTGCCCTCCGTGTCCAAAAAAGTTAGGTGGGGTTACTGGGTTACGGGGATAGGGTGTGGGTTGTAGTGGGGTGCTCTTTTCAAGGGCCGGTGCAGACTCGATGGGCCGAATGGCCTCCTTCTGCACTATAAATTCTATGATTCTATGATTTTTTGCATATCGACCTGAGAGTGTGGTGGGGGGTTTCGGGGGGAGGGGGATGCAAGGGAGGAAGGCGGTGGGGGTGCAGGGATGGAGGGGGGGGGTGCGGCACAGCAAAGTGCCAATGTTCTAAATTGGTTCACTCGGCAACACTGACTGGGGAATTTGGTGAGGAGATGTTGTTTCAGACAGGTCGGAATCTCCACCTCGCTCCCCGGCATACCCCACCCCCACTCTCACCCCCCCCCCCCCCCCCCCACCACCGCAACCTTTCCAAAATTGTGATGAGTTTGTCAGGCAGTGTGACACTTGCTTTCTGAGTACTGCACGGTGAAATCATTCTCACTTTATCCGATTACTATTTAAATCTTTTCTCAGTTTGCGACGAGCAGTGACAGAATCAACACAATTTCGCTGTCTCCTGCCTCCTGCTCCACCACCAGCACAAAGTAGTGTTTTTTACAGTCAATACATCACAGCCATTAGAATTCGGAGATGGCGACAATGTAAAACGCAAAAGGAGCTTTGCACCATATCTGTCTCCTGCCTTTAAAACACCCGTAATTATCTTAAATCATTTCTCCGAAAATACACAAACTCTTTTATGCATATGTCTTGCTTGATCGAGGTGCATTCTGTAAATATGTCAGAATCAATCTGCAGTTATTTAGCTTCACCTGCAGTTGCATTCAGTTGCCTAGCGACCACATATGACAATTGTTTTTTTGGGGCGAGCGGGAGCTGCTGCTTTGTGGGCTAATATCGAATATCGAATACTCTGCAATACGAAGTGCTCCGTTTCTATATTTAATTGCTCGGTCAGGAGAACAAAAAGAGCTTTGAATAAAAAAAAGAGAGACAAGGCGCAGGTTGAACCTCTTGAGGGCCGGGAAGGAGTCTGCTCAGCTGCCATTGCTCATGTGAGCGGGGCTCTGGGATTTAACTGCCCACATTAACCATCAACATTCATCGCTTGTCACTCCCCTGTCTGGTATTTCACTGAGGTCCTGGGTTAAAACTGCAGGCAGGAGTCGTGCGAAAGCATTAAGCATTCACCCCGTCGCACCGCCAACACGAGGGCGGGTAAAAGGGGGCTGCCAACCCTCTGGAATGGCCCCCCACCCCCGCTCCGAGTCTCCAGGAATCCGGGATTCATCTCCAGCGTCCCGGAGATGAATCGCTGGGGCTTGAAAATCAAAACATCCGTTATTCACTTTCTGTCAACACTTTGGATTTCAGTCATGAAAATATTGTAGATCAGAAAAGGGATTGTTTCACATGGTTGGTCAAGATTAGGCCAATCAGGCAACAACGAGAGTTTCTTCCCTTTCCAACTGGGCGTGTTGAGGTGAAGTGCCCTGAGGACGACCAAAGGTGGGGGTAACGGGGGGGGGGGGGGGGGGGGGTTGAGGCAGGAGGTCATGTGATTAAAACTCCAGGAATACACCCACCCTAGTTGGCGACTCTACATGGTAACTGAATGGTTCCCGCCTTGGCATGCTCGTCATGAGTGCTGTGTCTTCATGTCTGTTCCTGGTTGGAACAAGATCCGAGAAGTGGCGTATTGATGACATCAGCCATTTGCCGTCAGTCTATCCTAACTCCTGTAGAGTAAAAACCTTCCCAATAAAGCTCTTGTCTCTTTGTACCTTCGTGGTCCGCAAGCCTGGCCTTTAAAAATACCAAAATGAGTTCAAATCCCACCAACACAATCAATGAAATTGAGTTAGAACCATAGAATCAGAATTTACAGTGCAGAAGGAGGCCATTCGACCCATCGAGTCTGCACCGACCCTTGGAAAGAGCACCCTACTAAAGCCCACACCTCCACATTGTCTCTGTAATCCCACCTAACCTTTTTGGACACTAAGGGCAATTTATCACGGCCAATCCACCTAACCCGCACATCTTTGGACTGTGGGAGGAAACCGGAGCCCCCGGAAGAAACCCACGCAGACACGGGGAGAACGTGCAGACTCCGCGCAGACAGTGACCCAGCGGGGAATCGAACCTGGGACCCTAGAGCTGTGAAGCAACAGTGCTAACTACTGTGCTATCGTGCCGCACTGTCAATTTGGTAATTTATGGCAGGCCACAGGAAAATTGATCAGAAATGTTGGATTTGTGAAAACCCAACTGCAACATTAATGGGCTTCAAGGAAAGAAAGGGATGATTGGTTTCTGCATGATTCTTAATGACGCCAGGGGAGAGGCTCCAAGCTGGCCTGAAATTGTAGCATAAGCCTCAATTAAATAAGATGTTTCACAGTGCTCAGCAAAGGTTTATCCCAACAAAAAGGAAGGACGATAAAAAGAGGGAAAATCGACCGTGGATAACTAAGGAAATAAGAAAGAGTATCAAGTTGAAGGAAAAAGCATACAAAGTGGCAAAGATTAGTGGGAGACTAGAGGACTGGGAAATCTTTAGGGGGCAACAGAAAGCTACTAAAAAAGCTATAAAGAAGAGTAAGATAGATTATGAGAATAAACTTGCTCAGAATATAAAAACAGATAGTAAAAGTTTCTACAAATATATAAAACAAAAAAGAATGGCTAAGGTATGATTTTAAGATAAATTGAAGAATAAAGGGATTAAGGGTTATGGTGTTTGGGCCGGAAAGTGGAGCTGAGTCCACAAAAGATCAGCCATGATCTCATTGAATGGCGGAGCAGGCTCGAGGGGCCAGATGGCCTACTCCTGCTCCTAGTTCTTATGTTCTTATGTACGTGTGCAATCCTGGGCCCTCCAGAAACAGCAAGACATCTTTTGAAATGCTTGTGTTGACACGGTGAGTTCTGAGGGTCACACAGTGCAAAGAAACTCATTCGAGACCATGAATGTTTGTTGTCCATCAGTAACTTGACTTGAACGGTGGCCCGGAAATATAAAATGTTTTCCCTTTTTCCACCATCTCTGGATTCGATTTTTATTTCACATTCTTAGAATGTGGGGTTGCTGGAATTTCTTGTCCATTGCTTGTTGACCCGGGAGGGTGGAGCTGGGCCCTCCCCGTGTGCTGCTGCAATCCGAGGGGTGAACCGGATTTGATTTACCTGAATGGCTTGTCAGGCCACTTCAGAAGGCAGCTCAGAGACAAGCACGGCGATGTGAGAGTGGTGTCACAGAGAGGCCCATGCCTGGTGAGGGGGGTAGGATTCCACCCCGAAAGGATAGCACGAAAAATAAGCCCCAACAGCTTCAGCTTTTCCTTATCCCGGCCAGGATTCTCCGAGCCTCGGCACTGAAATAGAGCTCGTCACGGGAGCGGAGAATGGGGCCTCAGACCCCCGATCTGGGGCGAAATTCTCCGTTATCGGCGGAAACTCCGCCGATCGGCGCAAAAAACGGCGCAAATCCCACTTGCGTCACGTCATAAAAATGGGCCGATAGTCTGCGGCCCGAAATGGGCTAGCAGCGACGTAACGGGATCCGCGCTTGCGCAGTGGTTCACGCCGTGCAGCGTCATACGCGCTGCACGGCGTGACGGCTCATAAGGCCGCGCAGCTCCCCCCCACCCGACCGGAACAGCCGACCGCAACACCCGACTTGATGGCTGGCCGTCGCTCAGCCCCGAGGTTCGAGTCACGTGATGTGGAGGCGCTCCTGGATGCGGTGGAGCAGAGGAGGGACGCCCTGTATCCCGGGCACGGCCGCAGAGTTGCCCCACGCTACAGCCGGCGTCTGTGGAGGGAGGTGGCAGAGGCCGTCACCGCTGTGGCCCTAACACCACGGACAGGCACCCAGTGCCACAAGAAGGTGAACGACCTCGTCAGAGCAGGCAGGGTGAGCCTCCCCATATCCCCCATATCCCCTCTCCCCCCAAATCCCCCCTCCCCCATATCCCCCCTCCCCCCATATCCCCCCTCCCCCATATCCCCCCCTCCCCCATATCCCCCCTCCCCCATATCCCCCATATCCCCCTATGCCCCCCTCCCCCATATCCCCCCTCCCCCATATCCCCCAACCCCTCCCCCCCATATCCCCCATACTCCCCCCTCCCCCATATCCCCCCACCCCCATATCCCCCCATACTCCCCCCCTCCCCCATATCCCCCACCCCCATATCCCCCCTCCCCCATATCCCCCATATTCCCCCCTCCCCCATATCCCCCATATCCCCCTCCCCCATATCCCCCCCTCCCCCATATCCCCCATATCCCCCCTCCCCCATATCCCCCATATTCCCCCCTCCCCATATCCCCCATATCCCCCATATCCCCCCTCCCCATATCCCCCATATCCCCCCCTCCCCCATATCCCCCATATCCCCCCTCCCCCATATCCCCCATATTCCCCCCTCCCCCATATCCCCCATATCCCCCATATCCCCCCTCCCCCATATCCCCCCTCCCCCATATCCCCCCTTCCCCCATATCCCCCATATCCCCCCTCCCCCATATCCCCCCCTCCCCCATATCCCCCATATCCCCCCTCCCCCATATCCCCCATATTCCCCCCTCCCCCATATCCCCCATATCCCCATATCCCCCCTCCCCCATATCCCCCCATCCCCCATATCCCCCCTCCCCCATATCCCCCCTCCCCCATATCCCCCA